>NC_043978.1:42110578-42410578 GCF_902148855.1 Sphaeramia orbicularis
AATGGAGACACTGGGTTTATGTTCAGTTAAGTATTTTTAGTTTTTATTTATTTGCACATCACAAACAACAACAACAACAACAATAATAATAATAATGATAATAATAATAATCCAAGTGACACCATTGTGCAGTAGAGGATAGAAGCCAAAAAAAAAGGCTTAAATAAATACCTCCCCAGAAATAATAAAATACACAAAAAAGAAATAAAGAATAAAAATATGAAAAAACTGAAATAATAATTAAAGTTAAATTTAATGATATCTTGGCTGAAAAAGTAAATTTTTCTTCACTTTTCTCTGTTTTGATATAATAACCTTTGGATTTACTTTGAGTTTTCATGTACATCCAAATTAAATCTAGGAAATTAAATCATGTATTTACCTATATTTCAAGTGGAAAATGCCAAAATACAGAGGATAATATTTTGATAAATCATTTAAGAGAGGTGAAATAGAGAGAAAAATCTATTTGGAAACTGTCACAAAAGTACCACTGGGTCTTTATGGGTTAAATAAATCAAACTCCACATGAGTTGTGCTGTTTACACCGTGGTGGGGAGAAAAAAAAAAATCCAAGTTGCATATAAGTAAATTATAGCTCTCACTTAAAAATCTGTTACATTCTTTGCATAGAAATAAACCACAACTAAGACCTGAGCCGTCTGGGGGATGCTTCAGTTCTAATATTGCACTGGGAGTGTTTCACGTACACCATTTTAATCATGACATTGACAGTGAATGTTGGGATTATCTGTATCATGACTAAAAATGCTTCCTACATTGATAACTTATTGTTTTGCACTTGTTTCAATAACAGAAGGCATGTACGACCACCTCTATTTCTCCATGATGTTTGTAATAACACACTACGGCAAACATGCCCATATTCCATGAGAATAAATGTCTGGCAGGTGGATAAGCACTGAGAACAGAAAGGCAGTTAAACTTCACATATGGATTTTTTCCCTCCTGAATGGAGGAGATAGAAATTATTTTAGTGATATTAATTTTAAAAAAAAATAAATAAATAAATCACTGTTCGGATTACTGCCCTGGTATGTGGAGTCCATCTGAATAATGATTTCCTCATATATCATACAGCAATATAGCCTTAAACTTCCAACCTATGTAGGCATAAATTATTACAACCACTAGCACATAATATAAATTTAATATGCTGTATATTTTTGGATCTATACAGTATATTGCTCCACATACAAGGCAGTTTCATTCCCTCCCTATTTACCAACAAAGGGAAAACTAATGCCATCAGGGCTTATGGAAGCTCATAACCGGACTGCTATATAAAGCAATCCTTTTTTCAAATGCAATAAGCAAATTCTCAGTCCCCACACATTGCACAGTAGAAAAAGAATATTGATTTGTAGGCAGACTAAAACAAGGTGAGTCCAATGTGAGTCCAACAGCAGGACAAAGAGGATCCGATACTACACGGCAAAAAAATCAAAATCTTACCAAGTGTATTTTTCTCATTCTAGTCAAAATATCTCATCACACTTAAAATAAGACATAATCACCTAAAGAGTAACTTTTCAGTGAAATATAAGAACTTATTTTTAGACAGTAGATCTGGAAAATCATATTTCAAGAAATCCTGCCAAGATAATTTTCACTTGTTCCATTTTTTTTTTTTTTTTGCCTAATTCAAGTGAAAAAATCTGCCAATGGAACAAGTGAAAATTATCTTGGCAGGATTTCTTGAAATGAAATTTTCAAGATCGTTTGTCTAAAAATAAGGTTTTATATCTCACTGAAAAGTTACTGTTTAGGTGATTATGTCTTATTTTAAGTGTGATGAGATATTTTGACCAGAAATGAGAAAAATACAAGTGGTAAGATTTTGATTTTTTTCTAGTGTAATGCTTTATATTATGGTGTGTAGGAGGAGCAGCTGGGGAAAGTTTCCCAGCATGCATTGGGGCAAAGTAGTCTGGGATAGTTTTATGTGTTTACAGTGTTCTGAGTTTAAAAGAAGTGTTGCTCGTTAGCAGAGTTATTGTGTGTTTGACCCTTTTTGTTAGTCGTTTTTTTGTGGAATGATAATTTCGATTGAGTTCATTTTCTTGCACCATGTGCTAAGTGGCTCCTTTGTTTCATGAGGCTCTGTAGTGGTTATTATTTAATCTGAATAAAATGCTTGTTGTCTGATGAAACACCTGCTTGCTGCAATATTGTGAAAAATGCTTAATCCATAAAGACCCAGTGCTACTGCTGTGACAGTTCCCATATGGAGTTTTCCTCAATTTTTAACCTTACTTAAGCGATTTATCATCATTTATAGCAATATTATCCTCTGTGTTTTACATTTTTTTAGGGTGAAAATCTGGTATTTTCCTATATTTAATTTATTGATCATGCAGATGTTCATAGAGTCCAAATTAAAGTTGAGGGTTATTACATCAGAAACAGAAAAAAAATGAAGAAAAAGTCAATTTTTCAGCAAAATATCATTAACTGAACATAAACCAAGTGTCTCCATCCACTGTCATTGATCCAACTCCATGGGTTTTACTGGTGAATCACTGGGTACGGTTACATGATGTTTTTAAATCTAATTTATTTTCCCAGAAGAAATTAATCCGGAACTAAAATACTTTCTCTTCTGTTCACGTGGAAATGTTAAACCCGAATAAAGGTTTACATGAGAAATGTTTATTCGGTTCTCGCAGCCCTTCTGTTAGCTTAGCTTAGCATAGTCACTGCATTTCCATGGTCACACGCAGCCAGTTTTTTAAAGGTGATTTGTTGTCTTTTGTAAGTGATTTTGTGAAATCTGATTCTCCCTAATTATTTCTTTTGATCCGCGACTTACTGCACTCATACAATCTTGGGACTGTTGTGTTGACCGAAGTTGGAAAATCTTTTTGTTTGAAGGGATGCATGTGCTAAATTAGCTTTGCTTTACTGTTTTAGCTTTGCATTAGTTTTTATTTCCCAAGATTTTATTACTGCAGTAAGTCACATCACCATGATTTGAGCCTCAGTTTGTGATCATATTGACCCCTGTGGACTAAAGCTATGATTAGGGAGAACTGAATTTCACAAAATCACTTATAAAATACTACAAATCACCAATAAAAGCCTGGCTACGTCTGACCATAGGAATGAAGTGATTATGCTAAGATAGGCTAAGCTAGGCTAATGGAAGGGCTGTGAGAACAAGGCAATTGGTACACTGCAGTGCAAACTGATTTGCCCACTTATCGAACTCATTAGTGCATGACAAATGAATTAATAAAAAACAAGTGGTGAACTCTTTCTTCAAGGTTTTCCAGGCTGGTAGATCCCATCAGAATAGCCCACTGGAACGGTTTGGGTTGATTAGACTGTATTGCATATTCTTCCGCCAGCGCAGAATGTGTGCGTCATCGCGACAGGACAAGACAGCGAGGATGTGCAGAATGGAAGGAATAAAGTCCAAACGGAATAAAGGGTTTACATGTACGAGGAATAATTTAGACAGGGATTAAAAGGGGATTAAACCAGTGACTTTAATCGGGCTTAAATTTAATCCGAACTTTTCTTTTTCAACTGGAATAAGGTGTTTACATGGGCATCTTAAATAGGATCTAACCTTTAATCAGTTTGAACCAGGAATAAAAGTTGTCATGTAAATGCACGGATTGTTATAGAAGAAGAATGTGTGTCCACGGCAACTATGGAGCCTCTGAACGTCCAAACAGGTCATATCTGATGACCATGAAAAGATGACAAACTGTATTTTTCACCAATTATTTGCATGTATTGATAGGATTAGTGGATCAGGAGTTATTAAACATTTTAGATCAGTAGATGCTTTTGGTCACCGGTGGATGTTTGGGTCTTTATGGGTTAAACTATACCTGCTAAACATTTAAGATGTAAAAAGCAGTGCATCCTTCAGACATTTATTTAATTACACTGTACGGCAGATGCAGATTGCGTGAAGCACATCTATATTGTAGTGCAAGTTCTCACAAGAGGAATCCATTCTGTCTGCATAAATATTATGCATGAGCTCTCGGGGTGAAATTAAGAGATGGCATAGCGGGAAAATAAAGTTTGATTGATGATTAATAGATGTAGTCAAAACTGATCTCCTGAGGTGCACATCACCATGAAGAGTTCCACCAGCTGTTTGACTGACAGCATGTGCCTTCATTAGTACACAAGAAAAACACACCACACTCCTGTGAGTCTGTGCTAACGAAGCCAGTGGTGCGTTTTATGCCAGTGGAACGTATCTGTTAAAGCCCGCGCTATACCTCTAACATGTAGCATGCATGTGCTGAATCATTAACGTGATCCTCTCTTATCCTCAAAGCTTTGTCACCTGGTCCATCTCCTGTCATCATGACAGATAAGATGTGGCCTCTCCTTAATGGGATTATCCCACATGTTCACTATAGGGGATCTGTAGGCTGGTGGAAATCTCATCTGTCTACCCCGTGACCACATCTGTGTGCATCATCAGCACTGTGAGGAGGCTGTATGTCTTCCTACATAATGTTCCTCAGAGAGAAACAAGCCTTTATTTGAACAGGCTTATATCAGAACCATGATGATTCCTCATATTCATTATAGTACGCCGTATTTTCATCCTGTGTTTAGTGCCAGGTCTGGAGCTCCATCACATGAGCTGCAGCAGATGGGATTTACCAGTTGTCGAGGAATAGTAGAGGTTTGGAGGGGTAACACTAAATTCACCTTTTAAAGCTTAACTCACTTTATAATTCCTGTGGGGAAACTCACTCTCTGCTTTTTTCACACGTTCTAATACACATAGCAACTAGAATTAGCATTAGCACTCAGTATATTAGGAGCAGTGAGTGACATTGAGGGGCAGATATTCATCAGTACCTACATTGTGTGCACTGACAGGAGCACTTACCTACATATTAGAGGTGAAACAGTGCAGAAAAAGTTTGGTTCGGTACATTTTCAGTACAGTGAAGGAGACCAATTTTATTAAAACTGGTTGGTTAAATATAACCGATCTTCATGAAACAATGCTGGCACACTGCTCTTCTTGTCTCCATTGACACAAATGACAGGGAATCTGAAATGCTCCCAAATCAGAGACCTTGGAGAAGACAACTCCGGGTTTTGTCACAGCCTGGCTCCCACAGCCATGACAAGAATGGAAGTACACTGTGTAAAGTTAACAAAAGTGATTTATTATAAACAAATTATTTAAATGATAAGGATAACAAAGACACAAGTATGGAGTGTGAGTATTAGTACGTCAGTAGGTGGTGCATGGTGTGGGTCTGAGAGAGTGCTGTATATGTGTGAAAGCGTTGGAATACATTAAATTAACAGAAGGAAAACTTAAACAAGTGTTCAGAGAATGCAAACCTCCGCCAAGCACCCTGAACGGTGTGCATGTGTGGATCGACTATTTCTTTTTAAATTTAACAGTTCCAAGGTTGTTCCATACAGCAGAAAATGTTGAAGCTTGGTACCAGTCATGTGTATGTCAAATTATATTAAATTCCAATCAATATTTGTTGAGTTATAATGAAAAATTTGTCCTAAATGGGATTTTCAATGTTAAATTGAAATGTCCACAGAGTCCACACTCCATAGTGGATATGGACAATTTTGTGCCAGATACAAGATATTGTTCTAAGCTACGGGTGTATCAAATTGGGGGCAAATCGGATTTATTTTGAATTTTTTGTGAATTTTTGAAAATTGCTCAATGATGAGAGATAGGAAAATGTGAGATTTTGTGACCTTGAACTTTAGCCTACTTGGCCCAAAATGTAATGGGTTCGTCCCAGGGCCTATGCCTATCTGTGGGGACAATTTGGTAAAGATGGTTGTAATAGTTTTCCTGTAAAGTTACTAACAAACAAACACGCAAACAAAGCAAAGTGATCACAATACCACCTAGCAGAGGTAACAAGGCACATCACCAGGCTGGTGCATTTGCAGGGAAGGAAAGAGGCAGTGTTAACACAGCCACAGCTTTATAGGTTGGTGACACTAGGCCCAGGTGTCACCAATGACTGTGATTAGAACTCCAACCCAACTGGAGCTACTTCCCTGACACACAGGGGTCTTCACATTATGTACATGTGACGTTGCTCAGAGCTGCCCTACTGGTTCACGTTCAGCATGTGTATGGTGTGTGTAGCGCCTAGACATCCATCTAGGACAGTCATTCACAACCTTTTTTGGCTCGTGACTCCATTTTAACAGCACAAATCTCTGGCGACCCCGGAAATTCAAAACAGAGACATTTTTTTGGCTAAAATTAACTTGGTTTTGATTGTGTAATAGTTTGCTGTATTATGTTGCAAATAAACATTAATTTTAGACAGCATTTAGGCTATATAATTTATATTATAATGGACGGAGGCAGTAAAGCCAGGTGTAGATTACTGTGCAAATTGAGAATTTTATTTTCCTCGGTCAGGATATGTACAGTCAGTCCAGCTTGGATTTACAAGGCTGTAAATTATTACCGAACAAACAAGAACTCAAACTATGAATTATGAAAGAGCTGCAGCATCTGAAACCAACCACAATGAACATTTGAAAGATAAACAGTACCACAGTGCTTCAGTTTCAGAGTTTGTCATGTCACTTACGTATTATGATTGTCTCTCTCAACTCACCATTTATTTTTATTGGTAAGGTTTTGGTTTTGTTTTTTTTTGTTTTTTTATCAATTATTAGAAATTTCAGGCGACCCCATTTGAATTCCAGGTGACCCCACGGTTGAAAAACACTGATCTAGGATATCAAATAGTGCACATGGGTTCTACTTGGGGCCACCCTGCTCATACTGTGTACTCCACTTCAAGGTTCATGTGGAAACTTAAGGCGAGTGTTTGCGTTCTTCACATAGGCTACATCAGTGCTTCCCAACCTTTTTTGGCTTGTGACCCCATTTTAACATCACTAATTTCTGGCGACCCCAGACATTCAAAACAGAGACCTTTTTTTTTTTGTTTTGTTACTAAAATTAGTTTGTTTTAGATCATGTAACAGTTTGCTATACTATGTTGCAAATAAACATTACTTTTAGATAAAAATTTAGTCTATATAATGTATACTATTATGGCGGGAGGCAGAAAAGCCAGGTGTAGATTACTGCACAAAGTAAGAATTTTATTTTCCTTGGTCAGGATATGTACAGTCAGTCAAGTTTGTATTTACAAGGCTGACAGTTAATACTGAACAAACAATAACTCAAACTATGAATTATGAAAGAGCTGCAGCATCTGAAACCGACCACAATGAACATTTGACAGATAAACAGTACCACAGTGCTTCAGTTTCATCTTAAGAGTTTGTCGTGTCTTTTATGGATTGGGATTGTCTCTTTCAAGTTTTTTATTTTATTTTGTAGCCGACTTCTCCCGAATACTGCAGAGAGGAGCCCTGGGTTTGTAAGGAAACCAAACTGTCTAATAACAAATGAATCCCTTGAAATAATGTGTCTGTCTCTCTCTCTAAATGTAATGATTTTGATTATCTTATATTGCTTTGATATTGCCTGGATAATCCAAATAATAACTGTAATAAAGTTAGAATAACAATAAGCAATCACTACACTCAGTTTTACTCAGGAAAATATGACGAATAAATACCACAAGACTCTGTTTTACAAAATAATTAATCAATTATTTACTTCAAGTAATTCAAATTATTTAAATGTAACAAAACAAGCTTTCTGAAAAAAAAAAACAATAAAATAAATTTCTTATTTGCTGTCCACACAAAAAAAAAAAAAAAAAAAAAAAAAAAAAAAAAAAAAATCACAAAGCAACCTAATCCACAGTCAATTCTCAAATTACACCCAATAACTCACTATAAGTTTCGGGCAAATACCTTTCAATTTAACCCTTTCATGCACAGTGGTCACTACAGTGGACAGTTACTCTACAGCTTTAATCTTGTATATTCATGGGTTTTATTGTTTTAGTTACCTATCAACCAACACAGTGGACACTTACGCATCATCTAATAAACTGCAATTAATACCATTACTGTAACTTTGCTGTTCTTGGTTGGTTCTTGAGTGGAAATCAATTGTTAATATTTATTTTTTGCATATTATCTCCATGAAGTGAGTAATAATTAGTATTAGAATATGTTAAAATGTGAGAAAACATCAGATTAGCTGCATTAAACATGGTTTCATTTCACTGTTTTCATATCACTTTATGATATTGGGTTTTAAATACATGTTTCTTTGCTTCAAGAGTAAAATTCATGGTGTAGCTGAGTGGATATTTTTGTAACTCCATGAAAAACAGGTTGATTTAAAAAAAAATTCAATCACATTGTTTTGTTTTTTTTTTCATGCCTAAAGAGGAATAAAAACACTCAGGAAAAAAAAATCTTGATTAAGGTTCTAATAATTCATACATGAAAGGGTTAAATTGAAATTCCCTTTAAGTCCCAAAAATATATGCTTTAAGTTTACAGAAATAATAAAATATAGCCTCTCTTCCACTTTAGACTTTTGGATTTCAATTACCTTCTCTGCAATAACCTAAGCTAAACACATACACCTAACTCAGTGGGCCCACGCACACATACACACAGCCGGCAAAACCCAAAATAACCCGATGCAGGCCTGATGTTGCGATACTTGAGAGCGAGGAAATCCACAGTTTTAATCCAAAACCGATCCAAACAGAGAACAGAAAAGCGTTACCTCGAGTGCAGTTGTACTCCACAGAGCAGTAGGTTACCCGGTTCCAGGCACTGAAGAAGCTCGATCCAACAGGTAGACGGCATCCAACATGGAGACGGACAGGCGGGAAGGCGGTGGAGTCTCTCCCAGGCCCACGACAATGTCCGAACGAAGACGAGTCACAAACACACCAGCAGCAGCAGTCCCGATGAATCCTCCAGGTTCCGTGTTGAAACCACAAAGCACAGCCGATAACAAATGCTGGATTAGCTTCTCTCGGTCAAGTCCATTCACTTAGCTAGCGAATGCTAACGCACGCTCTGAATTAGCTCAGAGGCTAGGCTAATGTACACGGTCGCAGCTACACAGAAGCTTCGAGCAGAAACATCTCTTGCTACACACCAAACAGTCGTAGTTCCAGTATCCAGGGCAAGAATGTCGAGCAGACTGTCTCTTAGTCACCGAAAACTACGGACTTCACACTTAATCGCAGTAGAAACGGCACTCTCACTACCATGCGTCTCTGCTGCATCTCGTTCCAATCGTCGTCTCACTGTCAAGTTTTTTTCCCCCAACATTCACTCACGCTCACTCTCCTTCATTTCCTGTCTGAACCTGTCAATCACACCTTAACCAATTAAGGACCAGGATTACACCTTTTCTCAATCAGCACTTCCTCTTTTAACCTGAACTTTTTTCACAATAAAACGAAATATTTAACAGTGCGTCTTTGTCTCTTTTTAAGCATTTTAACTTATTTATTACCTTCAAACTCATTCATCAACCCGTTTTAATGGCAATAAAATAATATTTTTACACTTTTAATACCAGTTTTAACCATATCTGAACATATTTTAATCATTTACAGGGTGGGGAAGCAACATTTACAATGAACATTTAGTTGTTTTTTCTCAGCAGGCACTACGTCAATTGTTTTGAAACCAAACATATATCAATATCATAATCATACCTAACATTATTATCCATACCTTTTCAGAAACTTTTGCCCATATGAGTAATCAGGAAAGCAAACGTCAAAGAGTGTGTGATTTGCTGAATGCACTCGTCACACCAAAGGAGATTTCAAAAATAGTTGAAGTGTCCATAAAGACTGTTAATAATGGAAAGAAGAGAATGACTATGAGCAAAACTATTAGGAGAAAGTCTGGAAGATACTATTAAAGAAGAATGGGAGAAGTTGTCACCCAAATATTTGAGGAACACTTGCGCAAGTTTCAGGAAGCGTGTGAAGGCAGTTATTGAGAAAGAAGGAAGACACATAGAATAAAAACATTTTCTATTCTGTAAATTTTCTTGTGGCAAATAAATTCTCATGACTTTCAATAAACTAATTGGTCATACACTGTCTTTCATTCCCTGCCTCAAAATATTGTAAATTTTGCTTCCCCACCCTGTATTATCTATCATGGAATGTGATTTTAGCAGGGTTACAATTTTATTTTATTTTTTAGCAATTTTAGAAATTTCAAGCGACCCCATTTGAATTCCAGGCGACCCCACTTGGGGTCCCGACCCCAAGGTTGAAAAACACTGGGCTACATGTATTTGTTCAGTACACCTCCTTATTGTCTTGAAGGCCCCGAACTGAAATGGTCCAGTAAAAATGAGTGCACCATTACACCCCTACTACGTATACAGATATTGACAGCAGGGGAAAAGTGGAGAAAACAGAAGAGAAGCAGGCAAGGACAATCTAAAGCAATGAACAGCTTAATAGTCTTCACACACTTGTTTCCAGGGTGTAGTTGGCCTTCCAGGTCAATTCCCATTCTTACAGTATTTATTGGTTGCTATGACAATTCACATTTTTCATTTTCTTAATTATACACTTTTTTTTCTTTGACATTTCCCAGAAAATGACTCCTGTAGGGAAATTCACCTCTCTACTTTCTTTTTTTTTTTTTTTTTAAATCCATTTTAACACACATAGCACCTAGAATTAGCTTTAGCACTCAGTACATTAGGAGCAGTGAGCTGGAATCTTTATTAGTACCTTCATCGTGTGAACTGACAGGAGAAATTACCTACATATACCAGTTTTTGATGGCAAGAGAAAACAGAAAGGAGGTGGACAGACAAACCAGAGCACCTGCACCCTCAAATTTCTGTGTAGTAGTAAAGCAATTTGCATTTACAGCCTTTTCTGTTGAACACAAGGCACGGTTTAAGGCTTTAATTGAGGTTTAACCAAACATTTGCTTTGTGATTTGTTTTTGTTTTTTTTGCCATACATATTTACATTCTGTTACATTACATTTAACACAGAAATAACATAGTAATTAATACTCTTCACACACTTGTTTCCAGGGTGTAGTTAGACTTCCAGGTCATTTCCCATGCTTCCAATATTAACTAGATGCTATGACAATTCTCATTTTTCATCGTCCTAATTATGCAAGGAAAAGAAACACAGATCTGAGTAGAGTAGAGTGAACAGTTCACAGAAAGATAAACCTTTTTTTTTTCTTTGACATTTCCCACAAAATGATTCCTGTAGGGAAATTCACTCTCTGCTTTTTTTTTTTTTTTTTTTTTTTTTTTACCCATTTTAATACACATAGCACCTAGAATTAGCATTAGCACTCAGTCCATTAGGAGAAGTGAGCTGCTATTGAAGGCCACATCCTCATCAGTACCTACATTGTGTGCACTGACTGGAGAATGTACCTACATATACCAGTTTTTGATGGTAGGAGTAAAGTGTAGAAAACCCATGTGGTGCAGAGAAAACAGGCAATGTCAACACAGAGAACCCTTGACTTGACTAAGAATCAAACACACCCTCTGGCTGTGAGGCAGAAGTGCTTATCACTACACCACCACACCACCCAACGCTGTAGATGTATTAAATAGTGCCTCATGATGAATTATTTATATTTCATGTTAGACCTTTTTAAAACCTATAATTCTGGTATAACATTGCTCTCTAAGCACTTCTTCTGCATCGTCTTGGCTCCAGTTTGAAGATCCAAATCCATTCTTTATCTTAGAAAACAGAAAAATATCTCATCAGTCACTGTTTAAAGCTTTTCATCACAACACACAAACACTGATCCTCTGTTTTCCAGCATTGTCTAGTCTCTTATCATTCTAATGGATCTGTTTGTTTTGAATGCCGTTTTAACAACGTGCATGTTTTGCAAATAATAGAAGTACTCTTTTGTGTTTATTTGTTTGATGCAGTCACTTCCATTCTGAGAACATTGTTTTCAGGAAATTGTGCTGAGTATTGTACCAGTGGGGGTAAACATATTTGCCGGCTTGTTTGTGACAAGCAAGGGCTTTTCAAGTGAAGGTAGGTCTCTGTCACTAAGGACATCATGCTGCTTGATATCTGCAAAATCACAGGACCGCAAAACTTGAGATTTTTAAGAGCTTTGTGGATATCTTTAATCATGGGCTATGAGCATCTGAGCATGAGTACAATCATACCTTAGCTGCTTCAAGGAGATCCAGAAATTGCAGGGATCAAAATAATATTTTCTGTAAAAGCCTCCACACAAGATGAAGGAGATGATCAGATGTAGAAGTGAATTTATCATGTAAACAGTACATAATGCCATGAAAACATGCTACTATTTTTAACATGGTCAAAAAAGGATGTATCATGGAAGATCACTGGAGTCTAGAAATATGAAGGTTCATAGTGTTTGATGCCATGTCTGCTCACACATGTTGCAGTGTAAAAAAGAATCCCATGACTGACCAGAGGAAACACCAAACTAAAACATGGAGGCATATTCTATCTATTACATGCACTCACTGGCTACTTTAGTGGTAGTGTCAGGTGTACCTAATAATTTGGCCAGTGGGTGTATATTAACCCTTTCATGCATAGTGGTCACTACAGTGGACAGCTATTCTACAGCTGTTCTCTTGTATATTCATGGATTTTGCTGTTCTTTTTGTTATTTTTTTGTTTTTGTTTTTTTACACATATCTTTTTAAAGTTTTAAGACACTACATGTCTTTTCTGACATGAATTGGTAGCATTATGTAGATCTCTCCTGAGGATAAACCCCCAGAATCACAAGCCTTCCCCACAGTTTTCACACAATTTATCAGTAAATACATGTTTCTGTGCGTCAAAAATTAAACATGTGGTGTCCAGCTGAGTGGATATTTTTGCAGCTTCATGAAAAATAGGTTCATAAGAATTTTTTTGTCATTATTACTTTTTTAATGTATTTTTAATTTTTTTTTAAAAATTATTTTTATTTTATTCATTTATTTTTCAGAAGAAAATTTTCTATCACATTGTTTTTTTTCATGCCTAAAGAGGAATAAAAACACTCAGGAAAAAATTTCATTAAGGTTCTCATAATTCGTGCATGAAAGGGTTAAATAAATAGCGAGATAGACAAATACTTTATTAATCTTGGAAATTCGTGTATTCAGCAGTTTTGCAAATAGCACAGGAAGCCAAAAAAACAGACAGACCGAAACAGGTGGGTTGCACTGGAAAAAAAATCTAAATCTTACCAAGTGTATTTTTTTCATTTCTAGTCAAAATATCTCATCACACTTAAAATAAGACATAATCACCTAAAGAGTAACTTTTCAGTGAAATATAAGAACTTATTTTCAGACAACAGATCCTGAAAATCTTATTTCAAGAAATCTTACAAAGATAATTTTCACTTATTCCATTGGCAGATTTTTTTATTGCTTAAATTAAGCAAAAAAAATCTTGAATTAAGCAAAAAAAAAAAAAAAAATCTGCCAACGGAACACGTGAAAATTATCTTGGTGAGATTCCTTGAAATAAGATTTTCAAGATCTGTTATCTAAAATAAGTTCTTATATCTCACTTAAAAGTTATTCTGTAGGTGATTATGTCTTATTTTAAGTGTGATGAGATATTTTGACTAGAAATGAGAAAAACCCACTTTGTAAGATTTAGATTTTTGGAGTGTAGTAACCAGGTTGACATTTAAGTTAGTATATATTCTAAAAAAAACTTGCTAAAGAACCTACTCTAAATAACCTCCTTTACAATACTGTAAACAAAGACTTCTGATTTAAAAATCTGTAGAAAAACTGAATGAATTGTTAATATACAGTACTTAAGAACATAAACAATGTATAGATCTCCCCGTCCAGAGGTTTTTGTACTACATAATCTCCGCTCTAACTTATAATACAATATGATTAGCATTTAATTAAAGAAATGTCCTGGTCTCTTATAACCTTGCTAGCACGTCTGAAACTTAGATCTGGCAAATCTTGACAGTGTAGGAGAATGAAATGACTTCAGCAGATGTAATTTGCTGTGTCAGTGATTGGCCTGTAGATATTACACCCTGCCCTGATGGGAAATGTTTGCCTACTGCCCCTTTAATACACGATTTACTCAATAGCTCATAATGTGAAATCATTTTAATATCTCATCTGAGGACCACAAGGTTGTCGCTGGAGTCCATAGAGGACCTGGGCTGTTGTTTGTATTCTCATCACATGGTGTTGAACCTTGTCTCTCTTGCAGGTGGAAAGTGCCACTAGTGTCTCCATTCACTGTTATTTGGTATTCCAGTGGTTGCACAGGCAGCTAGTGCTCAGCCGCAACTCCTTGTCTTTGTGGCAACGAAGGAGGTTTTAATGCCAGGGGATGGAAGAGGCAGTGACAGAATCTCCCCAATGACTCTTTATAGAGTCTTCCTGAAAAAACAAAGTCAATAAGACTTGGGACGCTGAGCCATGGATATTGATTATCTGTCTCTGACTATGAGGCAGGGGGGTGATGTAGATGGGAGGAGGGAAAAGGGGAGTGAAAGTCAGGCACGGTCAGGGATATGAAAAGAAAGACTGAGCAAGATGGAGAGGGAGGGCGTTTTGATGCTTTTGGAATTCACAGACATCAGTGAGATGCAGGTGCTTGAGGGGGAAGCACGCTGCTGTTTTCAGTTATGATTGTGGGAGAAGTAGAAAGGAGGCGGGCAGAGACACACCAGAGCAACGTACAGAAAGTGCAAAATGCAGCAGTCTAAAAATAATGTGGCAGTAATGTACTGCACCTTCAAATTCCTGTGTAATAGTAAAGCAAACGCTTGCATTTACAGCCTTTTCTGTTGAACACAAGGCATGGTTTATGGTTTTAGGCTTTACTTGAGGTTTAACCAAACATTAGCTTTGTGAATTGTCTTTTTTTGCCATGCACATTTACATTCTGTTACATTTCTTTTAA
Source organism: Sphaeramia orbicularis (assembly GCF_902148855.1). Classification (NCBI taxonomy): domain Eukaryota; kingdom Metazoa; phylum Chordata; class Actinopteri; order Kurtiformes; family Apogonidae; genus Sphaeramia; species Sphaeramia orbicularis. The sequence goes on from NC_043978.1 coordinate 42,125,440, forward strand.
CACAGAAATAACATAGTAATTAATACTCTTCACACTTGTTTCCAGGGTGTAGTTAGACTTCTAGGTCATTTCCCATGCCTACAATACTTACTGGTTGCTATGACAATTCTCATTTTTCATTTTCCTAATTATACAAGGAAAAGAAGCAGGTCTGAGTAGAGTAGAGCGAACAGTTCAAAGTAAGATAAACCTTTTGAGACATTTCCCAGATTATGATTTAGTCAATAACAGTTTACTGGAAGCTTTATCAGAGACATTTCCCAGACAAAACTTAAATCAAAGATACAAAACTCTGGTGCTTTTTGATAACAGCTTTTAGTCTAAAATAACAAAAAAGTACCTTGAAAAAAAAAAAAAAAAAAAAATCATTGAAAACTTCCAAATCTTGTATAATAGTTGTGTATTTTGATCAATGCCAGAGAACTAATGTAGCAGGTGCAGCTCAATTTGACTGGCCATGTACTGGAACCAATCAATCAATCAATCAATAATAACACTAGATTACAAAGCTCCAGTATGAGATAACCAGCTGGTGAAAGGATCCGACAGAAACATACACAGATGACTCACTCTTACATAGTCGGTGAACTGTGCTATTGCGGTAATCCATTTTCCAAAAGGGCTGGATGTTTTTCCTCCTCTGTTTAAAGTATCTCTATCTGTAATTCATTGGGGGGACAAGTCAGAATCTCGCTGCTCACTGAATACACTCAAAATACTTTACAGAGATTTGTAACTCTTAGTGTAGTATATGACAGCCTCTTAAAGGTTATGACCAAAGTGCAGTATCTTCAGAGTGGAAGCACCGTTTGCTTTTGAATCCCATTCATGGAGCTGTGGTTGTGTCACTCGTGTATTGATTTCACTGAATAAACCTGTTGCTCATTTCCATGTATATTGTGTTGATGTTATTCAGATGTTATTCATAACTTCCTATCCTCAGGAGATATATCTGCAGCCAAGGCCTCCGTTCAGTACTTCTTAGCTTTGAATGTCTTCTTATTTTACACAGCTGAAACCATGGCTCATGGCTGATCTGCTTAAAGAGGATCACGTTTTGCAAACTGCACTGATTGGAGTTCATCTACTTTTTCCTTGTAATCGGAAAAGCCCCTGTCAAACTGGTGGTTTCATCTATTGTCATTAAAATGCCCTGCCATTTTAGTAATAACCAGTAGATATTTTGGTTTAGAGGTTATACCAGGTTGTTCTGATCTGTCTGATTTTCTATATTATTACTTTAGGTTTCATTTGTATGTGCTGTGGGCTCTGCTCAACCTTAAACGCTCAATTTACACTTTAAATAGTCAGTATCAGTTTGTCTTCACATCAACTTTTTCACAGTTTATACCTAAACATTATAACATAAAATGTCCAATATCTGCGTAAAATATTAAACATACTGTATATATAATAGAATGAATTTATACATGAGATTTTACAGTTTCCTATTCTGCCTTTTTTTTTCTTCTCAACTTGCCAACCTGTGAATTTCCTACAGTTCCCAAACCCAGCAAAATGTTGAATAATGAATGTGAATGTCACATCATCAGCAGCAGGGTATCCGAGGAAGCTATCATGACTGTAGCCTCACTTTGATTGACAGGTGAAAGTGCAGAATAATGACACATAAAGACCTAAACATCACTGCTTCATGATATTCTCCGAAAATCAAGCCCTGAAGACAAAGTGCACATTCTGCACTAATGCTAGGTGTCATTTGCCAACTTTCCAAACTTTGGAATAGGCCTACAGCGACTCTATATTAAAGGTTCCATTTGCAAAATCTAGTGACAATTGATGGAAGTTTGCAACAAACTAAATACCCCACTCACCCTCCTCTACGGTGGGTTCTAAATGTCCTATGGGAATGGCTATCTCTACGTCATCATAGTCTAAAACATTACATCAGTGTCCAATAGCGGAATATTCAAAACATTGTAAAATGGTGCAGTGCTGTGACTGGGTTGCAACAACAGAAATGATGTAACTAGAACAATCTCTTATTACCGCTTTCCTCCTGATGAAAAGGAGAGGACGGCTGAAGTTGATACGATTAGATGGATCTCAAATGATGAACAATACAGCTTAGTGTAGGCTAACATCAGTAGCTAACATTAGCTAGCTAGTACTAGCACTAAACGTTAGCTTAAATAACATTACCTGTCTATAACTTTAACCCTTTCATGCCTACTGGTCTCTACAGTGGACAGTTATTCTATAGCTGTTCTCTTGTATATTCATGGGTTTTGTTGTTTTAGTTCCATACCAGCCGACACAGTGGACGCTTATGCATCATCCCATACACCAGTGGTTCTCAATCTTTTTCTGTCGGCCCCCCCTTTGGAGCATGAAAAATCTCCAAGCCCCCCTCAACCCCAACAACATTGTACCGGTGGTGCAATTATTACTTTTATTGAAAGAAACATCAATACCGTAAGAATACTTTTTGCTTTTCCTTGAATACTTTGTTGTGCAAATTAAAAATAATGTACATTTTTGATTGAACAATACAAATGAACTCAACAAGACTGCTCCCTGAGACATTATTTTTCAAAATAAAAATAGGAAATGTGTAATTATCTTACAACTATGACAATAAGGTAAAAAAAAAAATCTCGAACAACAAACAAATTTTGGTAACAAAGATGAACATGTTAACAATATCAGTGGCTGCAATGAGCCCGTTTATGTTGCACATCTCAGAACATCAAAGTGCAAACTGTACAAACTGTGCAAAAATAGAAACATTGCACATTTTTCTTTTCCAGTCCAATCCTTGTCCACTCTCCAAACCTAAACTCTTTGTTTAGTCTAGTGACAGATCACCATGGCAGTAGATTTGTTTGTTGTACGTCCCTAAAATGAGTCCAGGGTGCTCCAACGCTAAAACATTAGTTCCACCTGCTACATGTTCTAACCTGAAGAAAAAATAAACACCTAAGAATGATCCCATGCCCCCCCTGGCAAGCCTTCGTGCTCCCCTGGAGGGGCCCGCCCCACTTTTTGAGAAACACTGCCATACACTGACATTCATACCATTACTGTAACTGCTGTTAAATCTTTGTTGATAAATCTGATCTGCAGTGACATATTTGAGTGTATATCAATTGGACTGTAATGAACAGTTTCTTTTAAAACAAAAAGTTTTTGTTGTTTTTTTTTTTTTTGCATATTATCTGAGTAATAGCTAGTATTATAGTATGCTAAAATGTGAGAAAACATCAGATTAGCGGCATTTAAAAACAATTATATCATGGTTTTCACACAGTATGACAGTAAATACATGTTTCCTTGCTTCAAAAATTAAACAAATGGTGTTCAGCCTAGGGGACATTTTTGTAACTCCATGATAAATAGGTTCATAAAAACATTTCAATCACTTTTATTTCATGCCTAAAGAGGAATAAAAACACCGGAGAAAAAAAATCTTGATTAAGGCTCTCATAATTCATGCATGAAAGGTTTAAAGCAAAATGATGTGTGAGTGTGTGTTGTCAGTTACTTTGTCGAATAACCATACAGCACTTATTGTAACAAATTAAACGCTAACACTACCTGGGTACGGTAACGTTAGCTTTATTGCTAACACCCTTATGTTCACTAGCTACCCACTCTCACCTCAACCTTGTAGCTCCTCTTTTTCATTGACGCCTGAACTTTCCCTGTCAGACTTCCACCTGGTTTTAAACTAACTCTTATAACTCTTTTATCGGACTTTGGAAAATCAGCTGTGAAAAAAAGGTGACCGGTGTCCTGTCGAGCCACCCTACCTGTCGAGTTGAGCTACCTAACGCTCCTGAGCATGCGCATGCCCCTAAGCGTTTTCACAGTTTAAATGCCCATCGATTTGTGCTACCCCAGGCAGAAGTGAGTCATATTTTGTAAGTATATTTTTTTTTATAGTGCCTTTTGAGCAGTAAGCATGTGTAGCGGCTGTACATATACGTTGTGAAAGACTTTCCACACAATCTTTTTTTTCCTTCCTTTTCCGTTTAATCTGGCACACACAAAAACGATGCCACATGAAAATCATGCAGTCCGTCTTATGAGGCAGGAGAAAAGGACAGCAAAACTGCTGCTTTTTGTCAAATAACAATGTAAATATAAAGTAAATAAAATACATACCTGGCACACACAAAAACGATATGTCACGTGAAAATCATGCAGTCCATCTTATGAGGCTAAAAAAAAAATTAAAAATTAAAAATTAAACAAAAAAAATCACAGTTTACTCCACAATCATACCACGAACATACATAAAGAACATTGCAATTAAAAAAAAAAAAAAAGCTCAACCCACAGAAAGCCAATCATGACACTAACACAACGGTACATAACACTCATTCAAGTATGACATAAAGAAAATAAAAAAATGTAAAATAAAGACAGGAACAACATGCGTGCACTCACCAGGAGAAAAGGACAGCAAAACTGCTGCTATCTCCTGGGGTGCACCCCCAGTTTGCAGGGGTGTGGTGTTCATGTCCCCAAAATAAAATTGTAATTAACACAACAAAAGTCTGCGATGGCAAGTGGAATCCTACACTATATACCTTAACTCCGTTACACATGGAAGCAACTATGTGCATGAAAGATAGACGTAGAATATTGATGTGAGATGATAATAGCGTAAGGAAGTTCTCATTGTATGATATAGCATTAAGTACGTGGGTCAGGTGGGTGTTAATGGCGTTTAGATTATTGTTAAAGTTAGTTCAACAGATGCCAATAATGGTAGCCTACCATTTAACTGACTAAATCTATGTTAACAATTCCTGTAAGCAATTACATGCGCACGAAGAACAGACGTAGAATATTGAAGTGAGATGATAATAACGTAAATAATGGTGTTTCTATAGTAGGAGCTTTATTTAATAGAAGTTATAAGCCTGTATAAATATGTTACCTGTAGTGGGAGCTTTATTTAATAGAAGTTATAAGCCTGTATAAATATGTTACCTGTAGTGGGAGCTTTATTTAATAGAAGTTATAAGCCTGTATAAATATGTTACCTGTAGTGGGAGCTTTATTTAATAGAAGTTATAAGCCTGTCGAAATGAGCTTCCTCTACCCATATTCAGATGAATAAGTAAATAACGGTGTTTTTCTACAGTAGAAGCATTATTTCATTTTCAAATAGGCGTGTCGAAACGTAAGGTAGCATGTTTTGACGGGGTAGTGTCAATCGATAGACGTCGCTGTCGATATAAGCTACTGGTAGCTTACTTCGACGGAGCAGCTCAACTCGACAGAACACCGGTTCCTGGACTGCAGCCAGGGGTTTGGACACGGAAGTGATTTGTGACGTCACATTAGCCATCCCTATAACCACAGTTCAGTGCCTATTCGGAGGTTTTATGATTGTAATGGAAACCTCAACATCCTCATACTCAACAGAAGCGTCTTTCCTAATTCTGCTCATCAATAGATGAGTAGATGATGATAGGCAGTCTGGGGTACAATATTCTCTTAGGCAATCATCCCATCTGGACAGGAAGATTATGAATTCTCTCTATGTCCTACCGAGCTCTTACTGTGATGATAATGACAGTAAATGAATCTTGTGTTCCCAAACCCTCAACAAACTCAACAAAGAAAGGGATTCAGAAGTATCCCCTTTGCTTCCCAAATGAATTAACTACTGTATCATATGTACTGGAACTGGACACCTGATTGAACCATGTCAAGTCTGATTAATGAATACCTCCAGAAATAACCACATCTTATCCTGTTCATTATGATGCCATTGTTTCCAACTGAATAAAACCCTGACCTTACAGTACTCGGGGCTGATTCTTCTACCTTATGTATGAGTAATGGACCTTTTTTTATTAAAGCTACATAAATATTAAAAAAAACAAACAAACACCTCTTTCTCAGAACCTATTTATTTTTAAACTCTTATTGAGCTTGATTTTGTTCCACCACAATTATTAGATGGATAATAATTCTATTCCATCCTCAGACTTCACAAATTACTGATATTGCCAAGAACTGACAGTCATGATATTTTTCTGTTGTGACATAATTACCCAGCTACTTTTCCACCATTATGGACCGACTCAAAGTGGTTCTCAGAAAGCACCACAGTTTTATCTTTTTCCTCTGATCTCTGTGTCTACACTCTTTGCTACTGTGAAACAACTTACATTAATAAGAAAGGAAACTTGCATTTTGTTCAGTGCTAACATCAGTGCATTGCAGCAAAGCAGCAGCCATTTTAGACTGACATCTGTTGTCAAAAAAGCACCAGTTTCATTTCTATGCTTCCTTTACTCTTTATATCTTTGGTTCTTGCCTCAGCAGTGGATGACACCTGCCATAAAACAAAAAAAAGAAGAGGAGGAAGAGGAAGTTTTCTGTGGACTAAAAATGGCAGCACATCATGTCTGACAAAAACACCAAACTAAACCCGATTTAACATCCTGCCTTATAAGTTTTTCTTAATTTATTTTACCAACCTGTCAAAGTATAGTATATTTTATTTTGGTGCCTCACTCTTTCATCTTTCAATTTGCTGTCAATCAGCTGACACCATCAAAAAGAAATAGAAGACTTTAGTCAGGACGTAATCCTTCACAGCATGTCATCTTACAGACTTTATTGTCACATCTGTGGCCTCTCATCCAGAGTCTCTCTCTGAGCCTATACAGCAGGTAGTTCTTTGTTTTTAGTGTATTGTATTTTATGAACAACATGCATTAGAAATAGTAGTAGGAGTAGTTTATTACTCGTTATTTACTTATGTTGTTAATTACTTTAAACAACAAACAAAAACAACATATCTACAGGGGTTGGACAAAATAATGGAAACACCTTAAAAAATCAACAAAATATAATTTAATATGGTGTAGGTCTGCCTTTTGCGGCAATTACGGCCTCAATTCTCCGAGGTATTGATTCATACAACTTGTGAATTGTTTCCAAAGGAATTTTAAGCCATTCTTCAGTTAGAATACCCTCCAACTCTTTTAGAGACGATGGCGGTGGAAATCGACGTCTTACTTGAATCTCTAAAACTGACCATAAATGCTCAATAATGTTGAGGTCTGGGGACTGTGCTGGCCATACGAGATGCTCAACTTCATTAGAATGTTCCTCATGCCATTCTTTAACAATTCTAGCTGTATGGATTGGGGCATTATCATCTTGAGGTGAAGGTGTTTCCATTATTTGTCCAACCCCTGTATTGTGTCATATACAATTCGACCAAAAGGGCTTAGGCCAGTGTTTTTCAACCAAAGGGTCGGGACCCCATGTGGGGTCACCTGGAATTCAAATGGGGTCGACTGAAATTTCTAGTAATTGATAAAAAAAAAAACAAAAAAAACCTACTAACAAAAAATATATGGTGAGTTGAGAGAGACAATCACAATACATAACAGACATGACAAACTATGAAGCTGAAACTGTGGTACTGTTTATCTTTCAAATGTTCATTGTGGTCGGTTTCAGATGCTGCAGCTGTTTCATAATTCATAGTTTGAGTTATTGTTTGTTCAGTATTAATTTGCAGCCTTGTAAATACAAGCTGGACTGATTGTACATAAAAAAAGAATAAAATTCTCACTTTGTGCAGTAATCTCAACCTTGCTTTTCTGCCTTTGTCCATAATAATATACATTATATAGCCTAAATGTCGTCTAAAATTAATGTTTATTTGCAACATAGCAAACTATTTCATAATCAAAAACAAATCAATTTTAGCAAAAAAAATGTCTTCTGTCGGGGCCTAAACCTCACGGTGAGAAAGAAGCACAATGAGCTTGTAGAGTTTTAAATTTTATTACAAAATGATGTTTCAAATTAAAGTGAACAACCAACAATAAGCAGCAATGATCAACACACAGATTCAGAGATAAAGTCTCGCTGTTTGGCCAAACAGGGTGTGGTCTGCTAAGAGTGGACAAAGATGCATAGAAGTCAAAGAGCCTTTATACTGTGCAGGTCATGTAAACATGTTTACCAAAGTTCCATAACATGTCCCTACAGTGACTGGTTTTGATTAGATTGTATTGATTTGCTTAGTATGGCAAGTACAAAGTCTAAAATCGTCAGAATGACATGAACAAAGTTTAGACGAAATGCTTAGACAAAATGAATCATCAAAAAATAATTTTTCCTCCACATCTTCATATGGAATGTCTGGGGTCGCCAGAAATTTGTGATGTTAAAATGGGGTCACGAGCCAAAAAAGGTTAGGAACCACTGGTTTAGGCTGAAGTAAAGGCTGATTTTGCCTAACCCTATTTACAATTAACACAACGTTTCCACAAGAAAACAAACAAACAAACAACAATTTCAATGTAATCAGTACTAAATATACAACAGATGAGAATACATATTTAATTTTAATTCAGATAAATCATGTCCTTCTCTCAACTACCAATATTGATCCTAGTCTTTTAAACAAGTGATTTCTTTAGTCAATTCTGAGCTCTATATTTTTGAATAATAGTTAATTTGTATATCTTTTTAAAAGTTTTAATTGTTTTAAACTGTAAATAGATGTAGATGTGGAGATGTAAGTAGCAGTGTAAGACAAAGAGTGAATAAAATAGGTCTTTGTTCTACAATAAAGGAAGATTTAAGGGGCTTTAAAATCCTGGATATATCACTTGTTCTGTGTCTCACACAGAATCAACACGAGGCAGAGTTTTGTCCAAATCCAGGTGACCAGCTGACCCCACTGTCTCTCCGCTGTGACAGTATCTTACAGTCTGAGTGTCTAGTTGAGAGGTGAGGCTCTGATATTGCAATTCAGAGAAAATCATAGGGTAGTCGGTCATGTGCGAGCCCCAAAGTTAGCTCCAATCCAGCTGGAGTCTTAGAAGTCTCTGATTAAAAAGCTGACTTCCTCACACCCCCAGAGATCTGAGGGAAAAGGAGTCTCCACCGCCCATGGGGTGTGAAATAAGAGTCAGGTGAGATCAAAAAAGGGAGATGAAGTGAAAAGAAACGATGCAAGGGAAAGGGGGGGGGGGGTACGGGGGTGGGATGAACCCGTTTCCCTACTCATCACCCACATCATTAATCTGTAAAACTCTGCTGCAATTGGGTAAGTTCACGTGTCTCAGTGTGACTTAATAAGTGTCAGGAATCACACACTGAAGGTAATAAACCCAAGCACTCAGATGGAAGTGGACTGGTGGGTGAAGGCTGTGCACTAAGGACCAAAAACAGGATTTAGCAGAGCAAGATTTAACCAAAAAGTGTGTTTTCTAGAAAAAAAAAAAAAAAATCTAGTGTGACGGGGTTCCTCAGGGTGAAAATTAAAATAATGGCGTAGTCAAAAAAAAAAATGATGGTATGTGATTTATTGTGCTCATCTTTCCAAGGTGCAAAAATTAGTGCTCAGTAACCAACTGTGAAGAAGCAACAGAGGAAAAATAATTCTTCAGTCATGAAAACAGCTCTGTTACCTTCAGTGTAACCAGCTCAGCACACACTTGCTCATGTTCTTGTTCTTCTTGTTTAATGGTGGTTGGCAAGACAGCTTATTGGTGCATTACCACCACCAACTGGACTGGAGTGTAGAACATAAGTTTGGCAGAAAAAACTAAACAAAAAAAAACTACATCCTTCCAACAATATTGTTATCCCTTGAGAAATTAATTATATACCTATAAGTGCTTCCAACCAGTTTCCCAAGCAGACCCTGTAATGAAAAATCACCATGCTTCAGTTTCTTAAGTGTTGTAAATAATTTATTACATTCCCTCTCTCTGGTGGTGGAGAAAGGCCCTCTTTTAAATCCTGAGGCCCCTCCCCCCAGGTAATTCAGAAACATAATTGGCCATATCTCCAAAACTGTACAATATTTCAAAAAGGCATAATTATGATAAATCCTCCCGAAAGTCAATATACATAATACATATGACATTGTGCCTCTAAAATGGCCTGGAAAAACAATAAAATGAATTTGGTGCAAAACCGGCACATTGTGGTGACATCACCATGACGCCAGAGGACTGCATCCTGTGCATGACACAACATAAACAGGAAAATGAATGTGTGGCTTCAATGAGATCTTTCCGTTCTGGGTAGAATACTTTTAACTAAGGCTGAAGGTGTCTCAAGGCTTGTCTATCCTGCATTGTCACTATTTGTTCAAGATTCAACCCTTAAAGAAACAAATCAATTTTGCTTGGAAAAACAAAACGTATCTCCTAAAAAAAGACATACTTTCAGGATCTAAAAAGGAGGAGGATTTGAGTTATTGCATTTTATTGATCTAAACAACACATTTAAAATTAAATAGATTAAGGAATGTCTTAAGGCTCCTCAGTCTATTTGGTTTTTTATTCCACACAGTATATTTAGAATGTTGGAGGCTTGCACTTTTTATTGACTTGTAACCACAATATCACCGGACTTCCTTTAAAACTTTCTAAATTCTATCAACAAGCTTTACTTTCTTGGAAACTTTGCTACAGAGTAAATGGACAAACGGGTAAGTTGTGAATGTGTGCTAGTGTGTGTGTGTGTGTGTGCTTAGGTTTGCGATCGTAGTTTTCCCATAGGACCTGACAGGGCTCCCCCATCACATCTAGATTTGTCTTAACCCATAAAGACCTAGTGCTACTTTTGTGGCAGTTCCAACATATTTTTTTTCCTCAATATTTAACTTTTCTCAAGTGATTTTTCACCATTTATTAGAACATTTTCGTCTGTATTTTGCTTTTTTCCAGTGAAATTCAGGTATTTTCCTAAATTTAATTCATCAATCATGTAGATTTACAGAAAAGCTCAAATTAAAGTTGAGAGTAATATACCAGAAACAAAACTGAAGAAAAAGTGACTTTTTCAGCAAAATACGTTATTAACTGAACATAAAACAAGTGTCTCCATCCACTGTCACTGATCCAACTCCATGGGTTTTACTGGTGAATCAATGTTGTAGAAGATGACAGTGTTTCCATGTTCACCTTTCTAAACTGATTCATCACCAATTTTTTTTTAAAATATTATCCTCTGTATTTTGCTTTTTTTTTGGTGTAAATCATGTATTTTCCTATATTCAATCCAGAGATCATGTAAATATTTATGAAAACTGAGAGTAAATACATAGTTGATTATATTAAAACAGTGAAAAATGAAGAAAAAGTTACTTTTTCAGCAAAGATACTGCTAATTGAATGTAAAAACAGCTGTCTCCATCCACCGTCATTGATCCGACTCCATGGGTTTTATTGGTGAATCAATGTTGTAGAAGACCGCTGTGTTTCCATGTTCACTACGGAGCCTCTGAACGTCCAAATGGGTCATATCTGATGACCATGAAAAGATGACAAACTGTATTTTACCAGAATTATTTCAACATGTTGATAGGTTTAGTGGTTCAGAAGTTCTTAAACATTTTAGATCAGTAGATGCTTTTGGTCACCAATGGGTGTTTGGGTCTTTAGGGGTTAAAGTAAACACAGCCAGGTAATTAAAGCACTGGTAATATACTAATCCTGGCTTTTTTTCCCTTTCAGTTTTATCAGTTTTGTTCTGTCAAACTTTGGAAGATAACTAGTGCTGCATTTTTCATTCAAAATATAACATATTAGTAGAAAAATTCTTGCGAGAGTCGCTAGATTCATATATCAAAAAGTGTTTACTCGCAGCAAGGAGTCAAGTACCTGCAGCAGTTGACTGACTAGTATAAAGGACTGTAGTTTCTCATACAGAGTGGAACACTGTCACACCAACAGTAATTATAACAATATTTGCATGTGTGTAACGACAATGTTGTGACTTCTTCCATCTCCTCTGTTTTCAGGTGCTTCACGATGTCCTTGGTTTTCACAACAACAAGGTCATGATGTTCTCACATCAACGAGGAGGCACTGTAGACATAACACACACACACACACACACACACACACACACACACACACACACACACACACACACACATACACACAGTCTTACACTCTATTCATTTTGTATTTTTCCTTTGATAGCTTAACTTTTAATAGCAATCTTACAACTAATGCTGGATGCCACTTGGCAGAAGGTTCATCTGTCTTAGAAATGTATATTTTCAATTTTAATTTAATTATACTATTTGTATGTTTGTGTGTGTGTAGGTGTGTGTGTGTGTGTGTGTGTGTGTGTCATTATCAAAGCTTGGCAGTGAAGTAGGAATAGAGGCCAAACTGAGGTATTGCAATTTGGAGGGTCCTTTCAGAGAACACACTGGTGCAAAATGCAAGTGTTTCTGCACATGGCCAATCACAGCAAAATGAATGATTGAATACATTTAGTCTCAATCTGTGCTTCACTATTTCTTTTTTTTAATTATGGCTTGTGAAATGCCAGATGATTCATTCATTTCATCCCCGTCGTTTATGTGCGGCACCAGGGAGGGTCATTTGGCTGAATGGCTTCCATCTTGGAGGTCCAGTATCCACTGCTAATATAAATCCCTTTGTGGTTTGAGCTGATTGGAAGTGGACCATCATCAGTTAGCCAACACGATAAAGCTCATTACATATTGAATCATGTCCTAAGCGATAACTGGCACACTCTTTCAATCTACGCTCCACCTACTGGAAATTATTGGAAAGAAATCAAATACTGACTGCTGAGGAATCGTAAATTAGCCAACAGTAATGTAGCAGCAGGAGATGCCTTTTTTTTTTCATCTGCAACCACATCCCTGGGGGAATAAATAAGTTCTAAAGTTCCTCCCACTAGTTTTTAAATATGTAAATGAAGACATTATGTAATTGGCAGTTTCTTTTCTGCAGAATGTGGGATCATGTGTATTTTTTTTCCTCATATTTTCACTTGTTTATAAGTCTTTATTTTCTTCCTCTTTACACATTTTAAGTACATTTAAATCTCAATCCCTACTATAAAATAATGAAATAATTCTTCACTGAAAAATCATTTCATTGAAAAAATAGAACCTGAAACTGAAAAAGGTAAAAAAAAAAAAAAAAAAATGCAAATGGTCTTGCCCTTCCATGTATGGAGTATATTTAAGTAAACTCATTTTGGGGTGATTTGCCAAAATGTTGTTGGTTATATCAGTAGATTATTACATTATATATTTAATTTTTATTTTACTTGTAGTACCATTAGTCCAGGATGGTTCCAATCCAATCCAACTTTATTTGTAAAGCACTTTAAAACAACCGCAGTGGACCAAAGTGCTGTCCAGAAGAATTATAAAACCAAAATAAAACAATAAAATAGATAGATTAAAAAAAAACAACAACATTAAAAGCCATACAATTAAAAAAAAAAAAATAAGAACAATAAACCATTACCAAATAAAAACATTTGAATCAAAATAATCCATTCAAACATCTCACATGGTTTCAAATGGTTGACAGTAGAAGACATGCATCAGAAATTCTACTCAGACTGGTCCACTCACATCCAAAATACGTATTATTACTATGGCTAGGAATGTCTATGTATTGAAAATGTGTTGTCTGTATACATGAAAAATCATTGGTGCATGTACTAAATTATTTTCTTTTATATAATTGAACTTAAAACATAACAAAACTCAACATTATGTAGTATCTGATACTCTCAATTGTCAGTATTGTGTCCACATAGTTCCATGACTTTCATAGAAAATATTATAATGCATTTTTTTCTTTAATCTATCCATGAAGATCCTGATTATTATTCAAGTCACTATTACTTATATTGTGTGTCAATTATGTGTATATATATATATATATATATATGTGTATATATATATATATATATATATATATATATATATATATATATTTGTTATTTACTTTCATTGCTGTTTCAAAATTCAGAGGTGGTCTTGGGGTGGGGGTGGGGTTATGCTCAGGGGAGACCCACACAATGTTACCAATTCATGTCAGAAAAGATATGTACTGTGTTAAAACTTTTAAAGAGATATGTGTTAAAAACAAACAAAAAAAAGATGCTAATTATTTAGATTCTTCCTCTATTGAAAAAGTCGTGTCACGTACTGAGTCATATTAGTAGTGGGTGTACGGTCACTTCACTTAATTTAATCATAAACATTTAGTAATGACATTATTATTTTCCTTTTCCATTGCTCTTATCATGATAAAGATCCTCAGACGTACTGAACTGTGTCATTCCCATGTGAAGAACCAAACATGGGACATTTAGAATAAGGGTCCTCTGTGTACCCCTGCCCGAGCCCCCTCCTCCCACCAGACACTTCCAAAGACATGTTGGTCAGCAGGTCAGTGTAAATTGCCTGTAGGTGTGAGTGTGAGACTGAGTGGTTATTTATCACAATACATCAGCCCTGCGATGAACACCCAGGATGTACCCTGCCTTGACCCAGCACATAACCCTCCAGAGGATTCAAATTAATAGATGAATGAAGGTTTCCTATAAAAGAACTTACCATTGCCATTGTAGGTGTTCTGCAGCAGCAAGTCATATTTATTAATAAAAAAAACTGTATTCTTCTTCTTCTTCTTCTTCTTCTTCTTCTTCTTCTTCTTCTTCTTCTTCTTCTTCTTCTTCTTCTTCTTCTTCTTCTTCTTCTTCTTCTTCTTCTTCTTCTTCTTCTTCTCCTTCTTACCTCCATCAAGGAGGTTATGTTTTCATGTGGGTTTGTCTGTTTGTTTGTGTGTTAGCAAGATAACTCAAAAAGTTATGGATGGATTTGGTTGAAATTTTCAGGAAATGCTGATACTGGCACAAGGAACAAATGACTAAATTTTCGTGGTGATTGGGGAGGGGGGCGACTGATCTGCCTTGGCAGAGGTCTGCTCTCTCTGAGTGCTTTTCTAGTTATTATTATTACCCTGCCGACAAACCCCATTTGATTGTTAACACTCTAGCAGCAAAACTATTGGTTAAATTCATACCAAATTGGGTTTATAGATTGCCAGTGACGCAGAATAGACTTGGTTACAATTTGGGAAAAGAAGATCAAAGTTGACATTTTTCATTAATTTTTTCAATCTTATCTTGTAATGCCCGAGATTTCACATGTCTATTAAACATCAATTTTGGTTCAACTTACTTCAAACTTGGCACATATATAGAGGCAATTGATATGCTGACATCAACACATGATAGACATGATGACATCAACTGGATTGAGGCCAAAATAAGCTACAATACTTGCGAGGAGTGGGGTTTGTTGTGCCTGGCACCACTTATTATTATTATTATTATTATTATTATTATTATTATTATTATTATTATTATTATTATTATTATTGTTGTTGTTATACAGTATCAGTAAACACTTTAAACCCTTTTCATTGTAACTGGTTTGGGGCTTAGTTGAGAAGAAGTCTTCTTAAATCAAATTACATATAGCAGTGTTTTTCAACCTTGGGGTCAGGACCCCACATGGGGTTACCTGGAATTCAAATGGGGTTGCCTGAAATCTCTAGTAACTGAGAAAAAAAAAAAAAAAAAAAAATTACTAATAAAAAATCTATGGTGAGTTGAGAGACAATCCCAGTACATAAAAGACATGACAAACTGTGAAGCTGAAACTGAAGCACTGTGGTTCTGTTTATGTGCCAAATGTTCATTGTGGTCAGTTTCAGATGCTGCAGCTCTTTCATAATTCATAGTTTGAGTTCTTGTTTGTTCAGTATTAACTGTCAGCCTTGTAAATCCAAGCTGGACTGACTGTACATATCCTGACCAAGGAAAATAAAATTCTCCCTTTGTGCAGTAATCTACACCTGGCTTTTCTGCCTCCGTCCATAATAATATACATTATATAGACTAAATGTCATCTAAAATTAACGTTTATTTGCAACATAGTATAGCAAACTATTACATGATGAAAAACAACTTAATTTTAGCAAAAAAATATGTCTCTGTTTTGAATGTCTGGGATCGCCAGAAATTAGTGATGTTAAAATGAGGTCACGAGCCAAAAAAGGTGGGGAACCACTGACATATAGTAAGGCTGCAACTTTTGAAGTCCTATTCTCAAAGTAACCAATATACAGTGTATACCACATGCTGTTATTATTTTTATGCATATTGCCGGAGGTGAGGGAGTCTCTATTTTCAGTCCTATCCCCACATACAAGCAGGACCAGGATCTAGATCCTTAATGTCAGATTACATATTCTGTCTCATACATAATTATCCATTTCATGTTTCTTTTAAGTGATCTGGAATACCAAGTACAGATCAGGGATGTCACAAATAGTGTTAACAGAAGGAACATCTGCTAAATTTGTTGGCGTTTAATAGATAAAATACAACATGTGGCTGACTATCATCAATATTTTATCCAAAGGTTTTATTAATCAGTCTGTAACAGATTATTAAACATGATTGAAATATATGAGGCTGTTAATATGGATGCACATGAATTCATTTATTTTGCATAGCTGGATGGACAGATTTTGTTTTTTATTTATGGCGTTATCATCCAAAATATGCATGCTGAGGTGCATCCAGTTGACTTCGCCGTATGTATCCTTTCCGCTGACGCCCAAGTAAGCATTTTCTAGTTGGCATTCATTGAAAATCTTCCCTCTTTGCTGTCTTTGCATCTCCACTCCTGCGAGACTTGACCTTTACCATAACAAGTTAAGTAATACACACGGGAGTTTCTGTATATGGAAAAAGCAATATTTTCCCCCGACTACAACCATTAACGGGCACAGCTTAGAAACAGGGGTTTAGCCTGTGGTTCAATTTATTCTTATTTTGTAAAGAGCGGTGGGGGAAGAGCCTCGGAGGATAAAAAAAAAACAAAAAACACTCGTCTTGCTCGATCTAAGGGGGTTTGGTGCAGCGAGGATCACAAACAGAGAAGCCATGACACTCAGGAGGGAAGGTTTCCCTGCGCTTTTGTTCGACACGCTGAATTTCCTCGACTTCAACAGCAGCTCAGACCACGGATTCCTGTAAACATTGAACCTTGATCATTGAATGCTGATGCACAATATTTCATCCTTTCCAAATGCCCTTGAGAGTAAAGGAATAAAAATACATTACAAAAGCTATAGAATTCCCTCATATGTGCTTTCATTACACTGACTCCTACACCTGCAAGAGACAAATCGACAAAAAACACTAAAATAAATGGAAATCTGTGTAGTTATTGCTTTTCATATCCATCCACGCCGCGCTGTTTTCTCTGGGTTTAATTTAGTAAACAAACAGAAGACAAACTAAACCCGTGATTGCTCATTGACTTTTAAATTCATTCCTCATTACCACTTCTTATTTGCCATTTTGAAACTACTCCAGTTGTTTTATTGGAGCATTGATTGTTTTCTTCCACCAACTCGAATATATGCTAATTTGTCATAGATTTTCTTAAACACCCGTCAGATGATTGTTTGGATTGACCTTTAGATAAATGACTTAGAAGACACAGCTAAGTAGCATCACTTAGGACAGAATTGAACTACTCCTATGTTTTTGTGTTTTTTTTCTTCTCTGTAAATAGCACACTCTGGCTGTAGCAATAATTTAGTTTCCTGGGCTCCTCACAGTCTGCCAAAATAATGCTTCTTTTACATTTGTCCCAGTTCTGTCAGAAAATGCTGAACTTTTACTTGAGAGCATAATGCCTTTGCAAGATTTTGGAATCCAGACTATGACCTGCTCCTTTCAGTTTGGGAAAAAGGGGATTTTTTTATGCATCACTGAAAACTGGCGGAGGGAAAAACCTACTTTGTAGCTGCTTTGCAGAATATAAAGACACAAGTGCACCCATAACACTCAGCTATACACTGTGGACTGCTGTGGAATAACACTTACACAACAAAGGCACTCAGTGTCCCAGAGCCCCCTGTGGATCGGGCTCTGCACAGGCTTCCCAGCATCCACCATTACCGCTCAGCTGCTGGGGACCAATGTCTGCTGAGTATAAAAGAATAGAGATAGATGCACATTCCAATGTATGCCATTAACACTGTCGATCAATAATTCAATACCTAAATTTGATAAAAGATTTCACAACAGCTAGATGTCATGTCAAGTTTTGAAAGTGTCTGGGACTTTTCCCCTTTTTATTTAAAACATGTATTCATACTTCAGATAAATAAAATAGCTTCTCTAAAACCAAATACTGTTTTGTTCGGATTCTGTAAGAGTCCATATTCAAATAAAATAATTATTGGCTTAAAGGGAAGATTGCCTGTCTGTTGCTGGGGGTGAAAACGAGATTCAGTTTTCTGTTAAACACGTGGGCGCGTCTATGAAACTGGTCCCTAAAAGCAGGACATGGGGTCTAACATTTCAATAGAGATGTAGACTAATGTTATAAAGGAAGTTTGGAAGCACTTTGGGTCTATTTTAAAAATAAATGTTTACTGATATAAAAGAGAAATTATTTTTCAGATGTAACATATTTTTGTGTTATTTTCATACAAAAATCCGCATGTAACACAATAAAAAAGGACACGAAAATTATGCACTACTATCTTATCGAATATCTTTTTATTCTCTCACAGGTACATTTAGGAATTGAAGTACATATGCAAGGCAGCTGGCTGATCTCATGAAATCGCGTTGTATGTCACGCCAGTTCTTATGGTATTTAGCGTGCTATACTTTTGCATTTTCAACCTTTCATGTGTTATTCAACGCCATTTGATCACATGTCAATTTAAGCCAAGATCTCTGGTTTACATATCTTTAACTGCTAACCCTTACCCTAAACCTTACCCTCAACCTAACCCTAACTGCTAATCACGTGATATTAGATGTAGCATGAACATACAAGCAGCAAGCTTGTAATGCGAAGAAATAACACGGCAATTAAAAGTGGTGTGTATGGCGTGTATATTTACGCAATTCATGCTATTATGTTAAAGGGAGAGTCTTTTGCAAAAAAATCACTTGTGATTTATATGTGTTAAATGGGCAGGTTCCGCATGTAACACAGGTGGACATGATGGGTTACACATGAACCATGGGGGTGGGATTAAATAAGTTTTTCTTCTTCCCACTCCTTTTTGAGAATAAATGAATTATTTATTTACTTATTTATTTATTTAAATTTTGAATTTGCATGTATTCCATGAATGCCCGAAATAAACAAACAAATGAAAAAAAAAACAGAAAAAAAATGAATGAAAAAAAAAAAAAACATGGAATGAGACTGCCTTCATGAAAAACCTGCTTGTCTGAAGTAGAAAAACCACTGGGATCGTAAAATTTAACACAGCGTCTTTATTTATAGCGGTATATAAAATCATTTCAAGCCATGTTTTCAAGATAAAATGCACTGACACCTAGGTAGCATTTGAAGTCCCAATTTTGGCCACAACGACAACAATAATAATACTTATGTGATTAATGGGTAAAGTTTGGTTAGATTACAGCTAGAAAGGGTTGTGGGAACAAATAGTTATAAAAATGAAAGAGTGACAGTTGTCATTATTATAGACAAAAAACACTTATAATTAGGTTTCATTGATGTTGGCTTTTTGGAATAACAGTTGACCATATTTGGACAAAAGGGGTGGGGCTACATGAGTCCAAGGGGTCATGGGTGAGTTAAATGGTAAACTTCATTACACACTCTGTGAAGATTTGTTTTACAATAGACTTTTAAGTATTGTTAGTGTAACTGTTATTACTGTAAATACAGTGGAGCCGTCTGTCAGGAAAGAAATCCATCGTATTAAATTAACTTAGATTCCAAAATGAACGACTCAGCAGGCGACATGTCATGTAGAACTATTCACCAAGCCATAGTTCAATGGAGATCAAAGCCTGAGGTCTTATCAACAAAGGAAAATAACAGAGATTCAAATAAAATGAATGAGATCAGAACGAGTCTTGGGATAATAATGATAAAACAAAGTTACTTAGTATTTCTACAGCATGGTTGAATTTAATTTTAATGCAGCTAATCTTCCCCTCTAACTTTACTGAGGAGGGAAATTTCCAGCTGTTTAAAACTTCAGGATGTATTCCCAGTCTGATAAATAAATCACTGGTGTTTAAGTAATAACAGTATTTCATGGAAAGTCAACAAATCGATGACTTATATCTGAGTTGTGCATCGGTTAGTGCCCTTACGGCTAAACCCCCAGAGGCTAGAACATATGGATACTGAGCGTATTAAACTTTAATTAGGAGGAGAGTGTTTATTCCAGGCCAAAGTGCAAGGTGCAGGGTTGTTTTTTTAATAACTAATAGTCTCTGCCCTAGGCCAAAGAAATGTTGATGAATTAATAGCTCTTTCAACTGATTTGCACTTATATTGTGAGTAATTTATAAACCATAAGACCTTGAAAGTCTAAAAGATGCTATAGATAGAGAACGGATTTCATGTATCCAGGATGTTTCACTGCTCCTGTCCTGTTGTTAACTGGTGTAAACTACAGCCGCTGGTGACCCCAACCTTTAATTATCAGGTTTAGGAAATTAATGAATAATCATGTCGAGGGGCCCTCATTGTAAAATAGTAATTACGTGCAGTTGACGGTAGTTGTGTCAGCTGACATGTATTGAGTCCCTGCAGGCAGGTAAGTCTTGTAATTCCACCCTGAAGGTTAAAGTTATGTCCACTTTTTCTGACTTATCCTCTGTGTTTGTCAGCAAATTCCACAGGTATTCCAGGGGGATTTCAGGCCTGGTGGGGGGGGGTGGGGGGTTGGATGTGGGGGGGTGAATACTGTGTAGGACACAGGTAGTACAGGCAGCTTTACTCTGACCCAGAAAGTATTATACCTGCGTTCTATCCAAGCTCCATTTCTGTTTGGGAGACAACCTTTGACATGTCCTCTGGGAGTTAACAGATCTGATGCTGTTGGTTTTAAGAAGTGATGGGTTAATGTAGGATATACACTGGGCAGGCAGAAAACAAAGCAAAAGAAAGAAAAAAAAAAAACAAACACTCTTTTTTTGTGTTGTGCCTTCTTTCTATTTCCTTTAAAATGTTTCTTTCTTTTTATGATCACATATTTACAGATCTGTCAGTATACAATTTTGTAGAAATTGGCCCCATGAGGATTGCACAAAATCACACCATTTTGTAAGTTACTTTTTTTTTGACTGATTGTTTGTGAACTGCTCTCCAGTGATGTGTTTATTATTAGATGCACCAAGGCTTCAACCGACTGTGAGATTTCAGCGTCTTATAGGTTTACCAGCAGCCAAACTGAGCGATATGGATCTGATAAAATTGAGACGTGTCTGCAGACTGTGAATAAAGCATCTACTGGTTTATTATGAAGCGAGTACATATAAAAGAACGGGGTAAGAAACCTTGCGGGGCAGGACACTGAACCCTGAATTGCTCCCAGTAGGACCAGGCAGTGCCTTGCATGGCAGGTGTCACCCCCTGGTGTATGAGTGTGTGTGTGAATGGGTGAATGTGAGGATTTGTAAAGCGCTTTGGGCATCGTGAAGGTGTAGAAAATGCTCTACAAGTTCACTCCATTTACCATATAAAAGAACATAATGTTATCAGCAGCATTATCTACCTGTGATGCTATAGTTGGAAATAACGAAGCTAAGCAAATGATTCTGATGTTACATGGTGGTATTTATTTGTAGAGTTAAACCAACTGTTTTTTGTTTGGGAACGCAGGCCAAGTTAGGAAAACAATTCTGGCAAGACTTTTTAGGCCAGTATTTTTAGCTACATGAACATTTATACAAGAAATTAAGAGTTAGTGTTTAATTCAGAGTCAGCACTTGTTTATTCTTCCTCTATTATTTCAGCAAGTCTTTATATGATCCTTAACCCTTTATTGGGCAAATGACTATTTTTGGTAATTTCCGCAAACATTAAATATGGGGCCAATCCTGTACCTCAGTCAGGTCCAGAAGCATGTTGGTGTTGATAACATTATACAGTGGTTCAGAGAGATTTTATAGAAATGTTGAAGCTGTAAATACTGAACATGAGTGTTTGCTTTTTTTTGTCAGTTTATGACCTTATACCAGTTGTTTATTGCATGTGTTTGCTTTTTAACAAGTGCTGCTTCAATGTTTTATGGCAAGAGGAGGGAAACTGTTGTCAACCGAAGACGAGGCAGATGACGATGTCCAATAACACACTAGGGTTGAAATTTTGAATTTATATAATAACTAGAAAAGCACTCGGAGAGCGCAGACCTCCGCCAAGGCAGATCAGTACCCCCCCCCCCCACCTCCCACCCCGATCACCACCAAAATATAATCATTTGTTCCTTGTGCCAGTATCAACATTTCCTGAAATTTTCATCCAAATCCATCCATAACTTTTTGAGTTATCTTGCACATGGACAGACAGACAAACAGACAAACAGACAAACCAACGCCGGCAAAAACATAGCCTCCTTGGCGGGCGTAATAATAATACATTTTATTTATAGGTGCCTTTCTTGGCACTCAAGGACACCATACAGTTAACAGGAGAATATAAAACAAGCAATAAAACAGAGTAAAAAATAAAAGGCAGGTCAAAAATTGGACAAATTTCAGAGTATTTCAATGAGTTTCCTATAAAGGGTTAATGTTCTATGAGTTGTAGGGTCTGACCTTCCTGCCCCCTGTGTAAACTCTTCATCTGTTACCAATATTTGACCAGGTGTAACAGTATACCCAGTATACTCCCATCTGGACTATATCTGGGCCCCCCATGCCAGATTATACCCCCATGATACCTGTAGTGTTTAGTGATATACGCAAGAATTACTTAATTTTTCAATGTTTTATTGTTGGTTCAGCTTTGTCAGATAAATTAAATGAGAAAACTCTAACTATTAATTTAATTACTTCAATCAGAAAACCTTCAATCAGTAGTTTATACATTAATATAAAAGCACATCAAAAACAAAACATTACATTGCAATTGTAACATAATGTTCAATTAATTTGACTGTTCATCTATATTATAAAAGCCAAGTGGCCTCTGTGTGCGTGTGTGTGTGTCCAAGGATACACACAAAATCTGTACAGAGCTGACTGCTGCAGTCTGGTATACTTATGTATTTAGGCCACTTTACCCCTGGATATAGTCCTGACGGGGGTCTACTTTGGCCTGTTACACGTGTACAGACTCTATGGTCTGAATATGATGTTATTCTCAGATAATGGTGTGACATTGACTGTGTTTACATGCACATCAGTAGTCTGAATAATGTGGGTTTAGTGTTTGCACATGTAAACACTGTATCCTGGTTTCATTATCCTGGATCAGACCGGCCTTGGAGAAGCCCAGATAGCTGCAGTACTCTGATGGTAAGTGGTGTCCTTTTACATGCATAGGTCGTATCTCATTTCCTGACAGTGGTAGATTACTATGCATTCACAAAAATAGACATAAAGTCCAGCTTTCAGTAAAATAAATAAATATACAGGGTGGGGAAGCAAAACTTACAATATTTTGAGGCAGGGATTGAAAGACAGTGTATGACCAATTAGTTTATTGAAAGTCATGAGAATTTATTTGCCACAAGAAAATTGACATAACAGAAAATGTTTTTATTCTATGTGTCCTCCTTCTTTCTCAATAACTGCCTTCACACACTTCCTGAAACTTGCGCAAGTGTTCCTCAAATATTCGGGTGACAACTTCTCCCATTCTTCTTTAATAGTATCTTTAAGAGAGTCGACATTGCTGTGTGATGTTCTATTGGTAGCATGTTCTAAAACGCCCCAAATAGCAGAATCCAGAGGGTTTAGATCTGGGCTAGAAGGCGGCCATAAACATGATTCCCAAAAATGACTAAAGTTGGATTTGTTGCTGTTTTCAACAAGTGTTTTGGTGTTCTTGTGTAAGATTTTAACTTCAAATCATATTTTACTGCATTTCTAACGGTCTTGTTGTCTACCTCAAGTTCAATTGCCATTTTTCTCATGGATTTGGTTGGATCCTTTAGGATTTTGGATTTGAGAGCTTTAATAAAAGCTTTGGTACGTTTTTTGTTGCTTCCTCCACTTCCAGACTTCCTCGTAATAGTTTTGCTCATAGTCATTCTCTTCTTTCCATTATAAACAGTCTTTATGGACACTCCAACTATTTTTGAAATCTCCTTTGGTGTGACGAGTGCATTCAACAAATCACACACTCTTTGACGTTTGCTTTCCTGATTACTCATATGGGCAAAAGTTTCTGAAAAGGTATGGATAATAGTGTTAGGTATGATTATGACATCAATATATGTTTGGTTTCAAAACAATTGACGTAGTGCCTGCTGAGAAAAAACAACTAAATGTTCATTGTAAATTTTGCTTTCCCACCCTGTATAAATAAACAATATGTACAATAATATGGGAAAAAGCATCAGAAAACTGAATGTTTCAAGTCTGACATGAAACAACCAACAGGATGTCAGCTTCTGAACAGGAACAACAAAAACAGTGCATCGAATCACGGTGGAAAACACTCTAGAAACATTGCTGTGTGGATTAACATCAAAACCTGTCACTGAGCTCCATCATGGTGACCCTCCGCCATCAGTCAGTGATCTCGTCTTCCATTTCTGCAGTAGATGAACGCTGTTAAGATGAATGGCTGTCATTTAACAGAGCTATGTCTGCTATAAACTCAAGTGGCCTCGTTTTCTATAACTACAGTAACTTTAAAGTAGGGCAGCAGCTACAGAAATGTCAGATTAAACGACCATGTTATGTTGTAAACGTCACATGTGCAGGTTCGGTAATGAATAACCAGGATGTTAGTGTTTGTCATGTAAACAGGGATGTAAATATTCAGATTTCTCTACATGCCTTGTAAACACCATCATCTGGAAATGGTCAAAACTGGATAAACCTCCTAACCTGGATACAAGTGTGCATGAAAACACAGGCAATGAGGCGTGGACAGACACCCAAATATTCCCTTAGCTTTTGAGGTGGTGTCTATGAGCTAAGACAGCGCTGTCAAACTCATTTTAGTTCAGGGGCCACATTCAGCCCAATATGATCTGAAGTGAAGTAAAACAGTAAAAAGTACAATTACATTATGACAATGTTTACGTCTACAAAGTTTCCTTCAAACTGTGAATAACATGAAACTGAAATGTCTAAGGAAAAATAAGAGCAATTTTGATAATGTTATACCTTAGTTTATCATTTACACATGTGCATTATAACATACAGATCACAGTGGATCTACAAATACACAAAACATTTAGGAACAGGTAGAATATTATTACAATGGCACTTCTTTTAAGACATTTCAGGTTCATATTTGTTCAGGTTATTCATATTTTTTGTCAAAGGATAGTTTGTAAATGTCAATATTATGTAGCCTTTTTATCACTAAAAGAGAAAAATTTGGAGTTGTCTTTATGTATAAGTTATTACACTCTGATCAGAGATGGGTAGTAATGCATTACATTTACTCCGTTACTTTTACTTAGGTAACTTTTTTTTTTTTTTTTACATAAATTGTACTTTTAAGGGTACTTTCAATATGACATACTTTTTACTTTTACTCGAGTACATTTATGAAGAAGAAACGCTACTTCTACTCCATTACAGTGGTGCACATTCTACTTGTTACTTTTATTTTTGGTCATTTGTTAATGGACAAACCATTTGTTTTGTTTTGTTAGAAAGATTTCCGCCAAAAACTCACATGACATGAGTTAAAGAAATTCAACAGAAGGGGAAGATATGTTAAGATAAAGATATCTAGGCTAACTCGTAAAAGTAAATAGAAAAACATGCACAGTATCTGCCTCCATAAGAACAGACTAAAAATGTTAAAGTGATGGAACCAACAATGATTATTGTGAGGTATATTTGGAACTAGCTGTAATGTTCCCATATATATTCTATATATTTTATTCTAACATTTCATTTATTAATTGTTGAATTTAAAAGAACAATAAATATGATGTTACTCAGGAAGTACTCAGTACTTAAGTAATTTTTTCACTAAGTACTTTTTTTACTTTTACTGGAGTAATTATTTGGATGACTACTTTTTACTTGTACTTGAGTAATATGTATCTAAAGTAACAGTACTTTTACTTGAGTCTAATTTTTGGCTACTCTACCCACCTCTGGCTCTGATCCACTTCAGATCACATTGGTCTGTATGTGACCCCTGAACTAAAAGGATTTTAAATTCCTCGATTGTTACTATCTTCAGTTTCACTTTTAGATTTCATAAATTCATCCCATGGGCCGTATGTTTGACACCTGTGAGATAAGACATGTTTTTTGTCTTTGCTTAGACACTTTTCTGTATTTGTAAGTCCACTCTGCAGACTGTCCAACACTCCAAAGTCAGACACTTCACTAGTCACCATTTCATCTTTTACAGGACTTAGAAACGACTGTTTCACATACTTGTGGCATTGATCGGTGGGTCTTTTCATGCTGACTTCCTGTTGGTTGTTGTTGTTGTGTCTGCAGCCACACTGTTAGATGGTCCAACTCCATTTCTGAAATGGACGTCATTGATTCCAAGACTGACACTGAGCAAATTTATGCACTCCGAGCCTCTCCTGTCTCCTGTACTAGAGGGGGGGGGTCTACTGCGCATGCACCATTTATGACAAGAGTCTATATAGTAAAGGGACTTAAATGTAAACTAGACTAAAATCTAATCATGAGGAGACAACTGCCTATTCATGCAGCATTTGGGTCTGCATGAAAAACAAATGGGCAGCCACGTAAGGTATGTACTGTATTATTATACAGAGGGAACCATAGAACTGCATGGACTGAATATTAAATATGTTTGAACTAGGGCTGTCAAAATTAAATCAAATCAAATTTTATTTATATAGCGCCAAATCATAACAAAAGTCATCTCATGACACTTTACATATAGAGCCGGTTGGAACCAGACTGCTCAAGTCAACTTACAGGCACCCAACAGAATCCTCCTCCTCCTCCAAAATTAACACATTAACACAGTTTAATCCATCGTCATGATTAATCTGATTACAAATTTTAATGCAATTAATTCATCTGCAGTGCAGAATGACTCTGAATGTCTCTGGCAATGCATTTCAGGCAGTTTGTCCAAGTAGAGTTACCGTCGAGCATGAACAAATGGGCAGTTGATCCGGTAGTGACAGGCAGCAGAGCCAACCCATAAAGATGGAAGACACTAAACAACGTGTTGGCCCTCTGGATGGAAATATGAGGACAAAAAAAAACCCAAGACAGAACAGTTGTTTGAAGTTGTTTTATTGAAACTGTTGAAGGTGTTTAATAAACACATTATATATTCCTTTCTTTCTTGAGTCTGTTTACTCATATAAAATGAAGTGTGATTAATATAGATTAAAAATGAATGATATTTAATCATGAATAATCAAAATTAATCCACAGCAACCCTGTGATTAATTTTAATCATTTGAAAGCATTAGTTTGAACACCGGCAGTGATTGAATGAATCACACAAAGTTGTCAAACATAGGCCTATACCTCTACTGCATCCTGTTGTTTCTAATTTTAAATTATTTGGAATGTAATGGAATTCAATGCCATAAAGGAGGACAACTTTATTAAAGTGAACTCTTTGCTTTGGTTCCAAAAGTGGTCACATTAGTGAGGTTAAACTGTATTAATTTCATAAGTGTATGATAATAATAATAATAATAATAATAATAATAATAATAATAATAATAATAAAACAAATTACAGTTTTATGTGATTTGAAGCATTTATAATGGTAATTTTGCTTCGCGTCACACTCTTGAATCCTCACCAGGGCTCTGATCCTGGACCCCAGCATTCTCCTGCTATCCCCCCCCCCCCCCCCCCCCCCCCACACACACACACACACACACACACACACACACTCCTCCCCCCACACCTTTCTATTTTTTTCTGGATCTGCCACTGATCACTCATTTTTTGCTATCTTTGGTCTGATATGGTCCATAAATCACACATTGCACACCCATCTTCCAGTTGTCTCTGAAAAGCTGAGCGTTTCGGATGTGATTTGTCAGTGGGAGTTTTCTCATCTGTCCATTCTGAATATATTGCTCATATGTGTTGTCAAAAGTTGTCATACAGATTGTATTCTAATGTGCTTTCTCACTTGAAAGAAATCATAATGAGTGTACTAATTATCGATATATGCTATATAGATATCTACTGTAGCCGCAGGTTAATGATGCAAAGAACATCTCTAAACAACAGCCATATGGAGCTGCAGTGTGTGTGTTAATATCCTTATGTCTTCGCAACACTGAGACAAACTGTTATTGCGTTTTGTGGGAATTTTCATTAGTGCTCATCTTGGTGCACACAGAGACAGACCATTAGTTATTGTTTGGGTTTCTATCATTATCTCTCAGCACTGTTTGCAAGAAAGATGCATCTGTGGGAAATGTAGATACAGCATGTAAACACTTTAACTTTACTTAGAATTTATCTCATTTCAGATTTTAATATTCAGATCATGTACTCTGTGGAGATCGTTCTAAGTCTCATGTGATTGAACCTTTTTCTAGTTTTTGTTAATGTGAATGTGTCCAGTTTTTACAGATTGTACCCACTCATCATCCTGATCAACTGGTTGTTTTAATTATTCACTTTTCTGACCTTCAATCAAACCGTTTCATTTTCACTCTTGTGTCTGGTTTTGGTTTAACATGAGCACAAATATGACGAACAAATATAAAGCCCATTCGTGAACATGCATTACTTGTTTTTATGAAGTCGACATTTACAATAATAGCAGCCGCACATTATTATTATTTTTCATTTTTAGACATTCCAGTCATATCTGAGTAATGCACGTCAAGTGGAGCTGAAAATGCCAGAACTCATGTCATTTCAAGCTTTTCGTTTCGTCTTATGGACAAGACAGCGAGAGTCAATCGGACAATGTCTGTGTTTTTAAACTGCTGTGACCTCAGCTAAATTTTTGCACTTTATCAACTTAAAAAACTGTTGTTTTAGCGTTGATAGAGAAGGTTGGTGTAGTTGTTCTTGGGTTTGTTTGTTTTGTTTTTGTATACATGTAAAAAAATGGAAATTGTGCAACAATTCATTTTCAATTGTTTTGTCACTTATGATACAGTGTTTGTATTGCCCAATTTTTGCAAAATCCAAATAAACAAAGGTTCGAAAAAAAAAAAAACTGTCTTACTTTTTCTGTTATTACAATGTTATTTCTGTTTGTTTTAATTTATTGTTAATGTTTTTGAGAACTGTTTTCTTTCGCGGTCTGTGCTGCTGACCTCTTGGCCAGGTTGCCCTTGTAAAACAGATCTGGCTCTTAATGGGATTCTATCTGGTTAAATAAAGGTCTAATAAAAATAATCATGATTGGAAACCTGCAGATGATTAAACATCACACACATGACCTTATTGAAAGTCAAATATGTCATATTGGATCTCTCCTTCACTGTGGTTCTCCCAGAGGTTTCTCTTTTTCCACGGGGTTTTTGGAGTTTTTCTTTGCCGAGAGGGAGGGTCTAAGGACGGGGGAGGCCCAGGACATTAATCCATTCTCATCTTCTACTGTTTATTTGACTGTTGTTTGTTTTCATATCCAACTAATTCTGTAAAGCCCTGTTTTTTTGTTTTGTTTTGTTTTTGTTTTTTTTGTGTTATATACCTGTTGTGAAGCACATTGAGTCTGCCTTGTGCATGAAATGTGCTCTATAAATAAAGTTGAATTGAATATTAGTAAAGATACAGATGGCCAAATGTCCATGTCACTCACTTTAAAACACATAAAAAAAAAAGGCAAAAGTCTAGTATCTTCTTTTACTTTCACTGGACTTACTTTTATAACAATGTCTCCAGTAAACGATGTTCATGTACATGTACATGTTCAGTTATATTGGCTTTAGTGTGGTTTAAATTATCTTATATGAGTCATTTTATTTCACATTTTCTTTGTCTGTACGTATAGTTTTTTATTGTTCTGTATTATTTCATTTTTTTGTTTGTTTTTTTTGTATATTTTGTAAAATTCCTTAAGTCTTTCCCTAACCTCAGCTTAAGTGTAATAATGCTGTCGTCATAAAGAGCAGATTGTCGCTCAGGTTGACTGTAAATAAACCTCGCTCAGCTTTCTGAGCAATGTTTAGCAAATTCAAGGGGCAGTCAATATGCATATTTTGCAATACAAATTTACTTTTTATATATATGTTACATGTGAACAAAATACAATGGTATCCCACCCAAACTACAGTTGCAGAAAAAATTATCAGACCATAAAAAGTCATCAAAAACAATGGTTATGTAATCAAGTACTAACTCCTGTACATATCATATGACTAAAACAGACAGAAAAGAAAACATGGAATACCTAATAGCACTGTTTTTGTCAGTACAATGCCATAGATATTGATGAAAGAACTTAAGTGATTTTGATTATTATCAAGAAAACATGGAAAATGGATAGATGTCAGCTCTGAAATTAAACTACTATGAGCTATTTTTGTTGTTATCATTATATTTGTCCAAACAAATGTACCTTTAGTTGTACCAGCCATTAAAATAAACAAGAAATTGAAGAAAACAAGGGTGGTCTAATCATTTTTTCCATGACTGTATATGTGTTTTTTGTTGCTTTGTGTAATGAACATGCATCTGAAATATTAAATATAGGACACAAAGGTCTATACGTCAATAGTCATTTCTCAGTCTTAACCTCCTGAGACCGTACGCCCTCATATGATCCTTCAAGGATTAATTCACGGAAATCGACGTCATCACATTTGGCCAGAGGGCTCTTTCTAGGATCTGTCTAAGGAGCTCTTTCTCCGGAGAAATTTCAAGGATGCTTCAGTGGATCCTTGGCATCAGTGCTGTGCTGTTAAAATACCCATAATCCCTTTGTGTGAGTCTTTTGTAGATACCGTTAAATGAAAAAGAGCTGACCACACCTGCAACTGAATAATCAACCAAGAAGAATAAAGGGTTGATTGCGTCACCAGGACAAAATGCATTATAGAGCAGTTTACAGGGTGGGGAAGCAAAATTTACAATGAACATTTAGTTGTTTTTTCTCAGCAGGCACTACGTCAATTGTTTTGAAACCAAACATATATTGATGTCATAATCATACCTAACACTATTATCCATACCTTTTCAGAAACTTTTGCCCATATGAGTAATCAGGAAAGCAAACGTCAAAGAGTGTGTGATTTGCTGAATGCACTCGTCACACCAAAGGAGATTTCAAAAATAGTTGGAATGTCCATAAAGACTGTTTATAATGGAAAGAAGAGAATGACTATGAGCAAAACTATTACGAGAAAGTCTGGAAGATACTATTAAAGAAGAATGAGAGAAGTTGTCACCCGAATATTTGAGGAACACTTGCGCAAGTTTCAGGAAGCGTGTGAAGGCAGTTATTGAGAAAGAAGGAGGACACATAGAATAAAAACATTTTCTATGTTGTACATTTTCTTGTGGCAAATAAATTCTCATGACTTTCAATAAACTAATTGGTCATACACTGTCTTTCAATCCCTGCCTCAAAATATTGTAAATTTTGCTTCCCCACCCTGTAAATGCTGTCCAGTGTGCTTATAATTAAATAAATACATACATACATACATACATATATACATACATAAATAAATAAATACACTGTTGCTCATAAAGTTGGAATAATTTAGTTTTCACACATATTCCCAGGGTGTGATTTGTCGGGGGGGGGGGACACCCAACCAATGTAAATGCCAGGTTGTGACAGTTTTCTTCCACCTGTA
The DNA here is from genome assembly GCF_902148855.1 of Sphaeramia orbicularis. NCBI lineage: Eukaryota > Metazoa > Chordata > Actinopteri > Kurtiformes > Apogonidae > Sphaeramia > Sphaeramia orbicularis. The sequence goes on from NC_043978.1 coordinate 42,156,999, forward strand.
TCCTACATTACTGGCACTAACGTTCACCTGAACAAAACTGCAGTCTCAGAATTTGCTAATGTCCCCATGCACTGGGGCTCCATAAAGGGGGGGTAAATGTGACAAATTCATGGGGTACAGCATCTGTGGGTGGCCCAAAGAGCAGTGGAGGGGGTCCAGTGGATACAGGTTAGAAGTAGTGAAAATTTCATCTAAGATCAGTTGTATAAACAAGGAATAGTTGGACGTTGAAAATATGTAAATTTTCACTTTCGTTTCACACCAGCGTTAGTTACGTTAGTTATGGACCCCACCCCCACATATATAACTGCTGCTCCTGCCACCCGGACAAAAAAAATAAATCCCATCTCTTTTTTTTCCTACTTTTATTCCTTTTTATAAACATCAGTAAAGACCTTTGACCCAGTTTAATGATTACGTTCTGAGTCCCAGTTATACTTCATCAAGAATAAATCACATTGTTTCATGAGAAGAAGTAAAAACATTTCACTCCAACTTAATGGACAACAGTGTAAATACAACATTTACATTTGGACACCATTAAAACCATAAAACATGGAAATATCAACACAGACAAGATAAGATTATTATAAAGACTAGATTGTGTTTGTTTCATATCGGAGCAGAAACACATAAATGCTGTTTCACCTTTATTATTGCATTTTATTTATTACTTGTTCAACTGTTCCTTCTCGGAGTGATCAGAGGAACTACTCATGCCTTGTTTTTATAAGAAGTGACTTTGTGTTTTACAGCAGGAGATAAAGTTGGGAAATGAACTGGACTGAACGTGCACTGGTGTTGTGCTGAAATCTACATAATATAAACAATACACTTCGACAATCCAAAGCAACACTTAAGGCAACTTTATATCTTAACTTGTTGCTGCTCAAACTTCATGAAAGATTAAAGCATGTGTTGATCTGTTACCTTAACCCATAAAGACCCAGTACTACTTTTACGGCAGTTCCCAAATGAATTTTTCTCTATATTTAACCTTTCTTAAGTGATTTATCACTATTTATTATAATATTAGCCTCTGTATTAGGGCTTTACGATATTGGCAAAACTTACATGTGATATGGGTGTACAGCATTGCAATAACGATAATATTGCGATATTGCTTGTTCACCTAATGAAATACTAATTTCATCTACTAAAAAAACGTTCCTTAACAATATTAAAATGAACCAATTGTTTATATGCTGACTCAATTATTTATAATTTAAGAGACAATACTGTACTAATGCAATCAATTACACAATTCTGTCCAAGAACCTGGTGATGCTGCTACCATAGACCTTCAGACACTAACATAGTCAAATATTTTGTCATTTTATTCACATATAATAATGTGTAAATGACATGGATATATTTCATAATAATAAAAGTGCCAGAGTACCACCATGTAAGAGCTTTAACAAAACAATATTCCATCGCTTGCCTGATTTGGTAAATACTGCATGTAAAAATAAAATCTTTAAATAAGAGTGTTCAGGCCTTGCCCAAAGCTGTGCACTGAAAATATTCACATCTTTTCAACATTAATAACATGTAAATCCTGCATTCAACCAACAGCAGTAGCAGTGCTTCAGTGTTTTTGCCAGAAAAACAAGTATGATAGAGTGATAGAGAAAACCACTCTGGTACCCCATGGCATTTTAAACAGAAAGTTAATGAAAAAAAAGGAGAAAATAAACTATTGCATGTCTTTGAGATATGAATATTGCACACTCTGTTATCGCAATAACAATATTTTTTCGATATATTGTGCTGCCCTACTCTGTATTTAGGGTTTTGTTAAAGTGCATATCATGTTTTCCTGTATTTAATTCACTGATCACGTAGATGTTCATTAAAACTCAGGTTAAAGTTAAATGTAATTATATCAGAAACAGAGAAAAATGAGGCAAAAGTGACTTTTTCAGCAAAGATATCAATAACTGAATGTAAAAACAAGTGTCTCCATCCACTGTCATTGATCCAACTTCCTAGGTTTTACTGGTGAATCAATGTCGTTGAAGATGATGATGTTTCCACATTCGCTACGGAGCCTCTGAACTTGCCAGGGGGGGCATGGGATCTCTCCTGGGTACTTTTTTTTCTTCAGGTTAGAACATGTAGCAGGTGGAACTAATGTTTTAATTCAATTCTATTTCATTTGTAGAGCCCTATATGACAACAAGGTTACCTCACAGGGCTTTACAGAATCAGATGGATATGAAAACAACAAACAACAGTCAAATAAACAGCAGATGAAGGAAATGGATTCATGTCCAGGGCATCCCCCGTCCTTAGTCCCTCCTTCTCGGCAAGGAAAAACTCCAAAAACCCAGTGGGAAAACAGAAACGTTATGGAGAACCACAGTGAAGGAGAGATCTACTCCCATGAACGGACAGGCTGTAGATGCACCAGGACTGATGGATGTAGTTCCAGTCTGTAAAGATGCAGTAGGGTGGGGGCACATGAGGGGGTCCATCCAGTCAGATGAAGTTGGGGAGGTCCATCCAGACAGGTTTAGTGTTGGAGCACCCTGGACTCATTTTAGGGACGTACAACAAACAAATCTCCTGCCATGGTGATCTGTCACTAGGCTAGACAAAGAGTTCAGGTTTGGAGAATGGACAAGGATTGGACTGGAAAAGAAAAATGTGCAACGTTTCTGTTTTTGCACAGTTTGTACAGTTTGCACTTTAACCCTTTCATGCACGAATTATGAGAACCTTAATCAAAATTTTTTCCTGAGTGTTATTATTCCTCTTTAGGCATGAAAAAAAAAAACAATGCGATTGAAAATTTTCTTCTGAAAAATAAATAAATAAAAAAAACCAACAACAAAAAAACAACATAAAAAACAATTATGAAAAAAAAAAAATCTTATGAACCTATTTTTCATGAAGTTGCAAAAATGTCCACTCAACTGGACACCATGTGTTTAATTTTTGACGCACAGAAACATGTATTTACTGATAAATTGTGTGAAAACTACGGGGAGGGCTTATGATTCTGGGGGTTTATGCTCAAGAGAGATCTACATAATGTTACCAATTCATGTCAGAAAAGATATGTAGTGTCTTAAAACTTTAATAAAGATATGTGTGAAAACAAAAAACAAAAAAAACAACAAAACAAACAAAAAACCCCCCGAAAAGACCAACAAAATCCATGAATATACAAGGGAACAGCTGTAGAATAGCTGTCCACCGTAGTGACCAGTATGCATGAAAGGGTTAATATTCTGAGATGTGTAATGGAAACGGGCTCATTGCAGCCACTGATATTGTTAAAATGTTCGTCTTTGTTCCCAAAATTTGTTTGTTCTAAAAAAAAAAGTAACTTTATTGCCATAGTTGTACGATAATTGCACATTTCCTATTTTTATTAGGAAAAATATTGCCGCAGGGAGCAGTCTAGTTGGGTTTATTTGTATTGTTCAAGCAAAAATCTGAGTTATTTTTAATTTCCACAACAAATTATTCTAAATAAAGCAAAAAGTATTGTTACAATATTGATGTTTCTTTCAGTTAAAGTTATAATTGCACTGCAGTTACTATGTTGTTGGGTTTGAGGGGGGCCTGGAGATTTTTTGTTCTCCAAAGGGGGGCCCGACAGAAACAGACTGAGAACCACTGGGCTAAGGTCATCCACAATTTAGAGCTGTTGAAAAACAATGATTTTTCTGAGCATTTGTATGGTTTGTTGTTGTTTTTTGCACAAAAACAGTGGAGGAAAATAGCCATTTAGAAAAAGCATGAACAGGGCATCATTTTCCGCATTTAAGCCATTCTAAAACCCTAGACATTGAAGTCCACACCCAAACACAATTCACGGGGAGAACATGTAAACCTCCACAAATAAAGAGCCTTATGAAGACCACCATTCCTTCCAAATTACCCTCATTATATTGAAACCAAATGTAAGCCGAATAACATTTTGTCAAAAACACAGTTGTACCTCCGTTATGTTCTGCGGTTCTGTATAAATGGGGATTTCTGCAAACTGTTCTCTGAATGATACATGAAATAGTCACATAAGAGAGGAAAAGGACATCACAAATATCAGGGTGTCACCAGAGCACATAATAAACAAACTGGTTCAAATCCATTTTTCTGCCCATTTTCCTCTTTCTGAAATAGATGACACACCAGAATAAATTTGGTCTCCTTCCAATTTTCACATTGGTTAAAGCAAACAAAATAGATATAACTAGAGGATGACTGCTTACCTGGCAGATAGCAAAGAAAATATCATTTCAGTTAATACAATTTCTGGATGGAGCTTATTTCCTGGACCATTTGCGGCTTGAAAGTGTGTCATAAAATATTCATAATGCTTGTTGTTGAGAAGGAAAATCTCTCTGCTCAATTACAGAGGCAATTTTTATGCATGAGATTTGCAAACAAGTTTAACACATACAGTATACATGCTACAGTTGGATGCAATGATTTAGTCCCATTCATCATCACGGCCCAGCTGGGTGACACGGAGGTGGATTCAGGTGGATTTGGGATAGAAGCCACCAAGAGAAGTGGTTCAAGGTTACACACACAGTCACACACACTCCTCAGTACCCTTCTCTGTATTTGCTGAGTGACATTTACACAGTGTTTTACAAAAGGGTTGGCTGAGATGAGCTGCTGAGATGCATCACGCCGTGCTTTAGATGTCACACTGTGCTACATTATACTCTGCTCTGGTACAGCGCAGGTCAAACACGAATCAATACATAACATTACCTTATTTGTCTTCGAATATATTTTTGGGTTGTGCTTATTTTTCTTGCTTGGTTTTCAATTTGACACGTCTAATTTTGCTTTTTCAGGGAACGTTCATTCATAGTATGCTGGTTCCATTAGGTCTGTTAATGTAATTCAATGCGTAATCAATTACATTATACGTATTATTATCATGCATTATTAATTTAACCCATAAAGACCCAGTGTGACTTTTGTGCTAGTTCCCAAATTAATTTTTCTCTCTATTTAACTTTTCCTAAGTGATTTATCGCTATTTTATTATAATATTATCGTCTGCATTTAGCTTTCTTTCTTTTTTTTTGCGAAAATCATCTATTTCCTATATTTAATTCACTGATCATGTAGATGTTCATCAAAGCTCAGATTAAAGTTGAGGGTAATTATATCAAAAACAAAGAAAACTGAAGGAAAAAGTGACTTTTTCAGCAAAATCTATCATTAATTGAACATAAACCCAGTGTCTCCATCCACTGTTATCGATCCAGCCCCATGGGTTTAACTGGTGAATCAATGTTGTAGAAGATGATGGTGTTTCCATGGTAACTACGGAGTCTCTAAATGTCCAAATGGGTCATATCTGATGACCATGAAAAGACGAAAAACTGCATTTTACACCAATTATTCACATGGACTGATAGGATTAATGGACAAACAGTTGTTCAACAGTTTAGATCAGTAGATAATTTGGTCTCCGGTGGATGTTTGGGTCTTTATGGGTGAAAACATTCATTTCTGTATCTTGGATCAAAAAGCAAAAAGATTTATAGGCATGACTTCACATCTGTTCTCTGTCTATAAACAAAAAGTTGTGAGAGAGCGAGGTTTTTTCCAAATGTTGTTTTCCAGGTTTGCACCAGTGGTTCCTCAAGCATTTCCACACATAGCAATATTTGTGTTTTTTGCTTACTCCCTGGGCAAGCAAAAATGAACCAAAAAAAAAAACCACATATATATGAAAGCATTATTGATATGATCTGCTGTCAAGTGAATGATGTATTAGGCCAGTATTTTAAGCTGAATTTAAGCACCAAGCCAGTGCACGCATCAACAAGCACTAGGTAAATTTTAAAACCTTGTCCACAGCTTTAACTTATTTTATTGTGTGTTTGTTGATAAGACCGTTTGTCGTGGAGATTTATGTTTTAGCCTCATAAAGATAAGATTTTCACAGTAGCCTGAACTACCTCGTGTTAACAAAGGTATCGACGGCAGGCAGATGACTTTAGCGCCAAATCTTGCATCACATAAAAGGTGAACAAAAGGTCGAACTAAAAATATCGCAAGTAATCCTTGAGCTTACTTATAATTTAGAGGAAGAGATAAGAAGTGGAGGATGGAGCTGGAAGGATCAATTGAGCTGCAGAGGTGTTAAAGTGAGGTGCTACATAAAGCACAGAATGAGTGGATATTCGGAAAGCGAAGTGAAGTTTAGGAGAGCTCAGATGTAATAGAACTGCACTGCAGTATCCAAAGACTTTTGTGAAGCTCCCCTGATCTGTGGGATCTCCTGATCCTTAATACATACAAGGTTAACATTTGATGTGAAAAAAAACCCAACAACAGTGGATTATGAGGTTTCCCACAGCTATTAACATTGGTTTTCCTTGTTAGATGATTCAATATATTTAGAAAAATGTACAACTAATGTAACATCAGCCAACCTCACCTTAAATTTTAAAGCTCAAACTGTTTTTCCTTCATGATAAACTGATAAATAACCCCATGCAACCTGGGAGGGTAACATTTTTCTGCTTTTTTTTTAGCATTAAATCATTGTGAAAACAGCATGATGCAACATTTCAGATGCACTGTTTAGCATTTATTTTTATGGAATGTTCTTTGCAGTGAAACAACATCTCTTTAAAAAAAATCTTTCAAAAAAAACTTAGAAAAAAATCTTTGAAACTCTTGTCCACAACAGAAGGGGCATTGCTGGGTCTTAGGAGGATAAGGTACACTACCAGGCAAAAGTTTGAACTCACCTTCTTATTTAAATGACATGAGATGGACCACAGATGGCCAACAAGTGCTCAGCATCATTTGGAATTCCTTCCAGACTTTTGGAAAACATTTCAGGTGATTACCTCATGAAGCTCATCAAGAGAACGCCTAAAATGCACAAAGCAGTAGTAAAAGCAAAATGTGGCTATTTTGAAGAATCTAAAATATAAAACATGCTTTGATTTTTGTCCCACCTTTTTAAACTACATAATTCCATATGTGTTCATTCATAGTTCTGATGCCTTCAGTAAGAATCTATAATGGAAATAGTCATAAAAATAAAGAAAAACCAGGTGAGTCCAAACTTTTGCCTGGTAGTGTACATGAGCCTATATATAAGCATTTAATATTTATATCTAAATATTGAGTGAATAAGCTTAGGTTGTTCTTCTTTCACAGTAAACGCAAAACCAGATTGACTTTAAAGGTGCCCTACCACACATTTGTGTGTATGGTTGTTGTTTTTAAGTGGCAGATATTTTCCTTTAATTATTTTTGTGAATTGGGAGCTGCTTCTGACCTCCCACTGAAGTTTTCTGTTCTCATGAGTACACCATTCATAAGTATTACACTGGGTTACAAAAAAAATGTTTTTTGCAAGTTGTCTAGGTTTTTTCAACTGAATTAGGACCATTTTGCACCACTAAATCAAAAAATGACATCTGTTTTTCTCAATCAGATCAGGTTTTTTTTTGCTAATTTGATTTTGAAAAATTTGATGTTCTCACAAAATATAATAATTAATACCAAAATAAGATTGGTAAGCACACTTTATGAAACTTGTGACTTGATTCCTGTTAGGTACAATGGTATATTCACCGCAGATGTAGCAGAATATGTCAGGCTTATTTTTGCAAGATCCTCTAGTCGAAGCCATTTCATTTACCTGTAATATTAAAAAAAACATTAATCATAAATTGGCAAAAGTAAAATCTTCAGAACTTGTTTATTGCAAGAAATATGAAAGAATTTTGTATCATATGATGTGAAAATGCCCATAAATGTAAGCAAAAATGTTAAAAAAGCCAATATGTAGCATAGTTCAGAAAGTTAACCTGATTGAGCAAAATTAACGTGATTTTTGGATTCAGCACACCAAAATTATCCTAAATCAGCTCAAAAAACTTAAACAATAAATTTGTTGTTGACCAGTGTTATTGAATATTTTTTCAAAGAATGTTCTTTGACACTTAGGATCACTGCCACTCAGAATGTTTTTCATTTACCCATCAGTGATAAGTTATTTTTGTTCTTAGTAAACCACTGGAAGAAGTTTGAGTGTTAGCACATAAACAATACATTTATATGGAGGCATATTCTATGGTGTGGTCTCAGTTTTTACTTCTTTAATCTTACTGTTGTCTTCCTGTTACAAAAGCACTCCTTGCCTTTGACATTAAATAATTAATTCTGTGGTATAGTTAGAGAAGTTGTAGACATTTCTATTTGTAGTAGACAAATGAGGGTCCTTTGTTTCCAAATGAGAGAGCCCTGCCATGAACGCTCTGCAAGTACAACCATCCCCAGTCTCCCCTATTTCATTCCTTTTGTGGTAATGTTTGAAGTTCTACCATGGACTCTGTAACATGTGTAGTGGAAAAAATGCCTTGATTACTAGGTTTAAAGCCATTCTAACGTGGTATAGAAAGCCTGCTGGAAGACTCAGCTGGATTTGTACCAGTTCTCATGAATATTCAACATGCTAATCTGCTTGACTCTGATTGGCTAACAGCTAGCCAATGAGAGCCTGGTTTTTCAGTAGACTGCCACGATGGTACTGCTCCAGGCTTCAACAGCAACCTTATAGTGAAGGCTCTGCTGAACTCGCCAAAGGTGATGAAGTCACTCTCTTCAAAATGTGCGGAACAGAGAGTTAATTTCAAATTCTAGTGTTGTGTTATTGTTCCATAAATAAACTGAAGCCATTTGATCCTCAACTCTGGGTTCTTGGGCAACATGTGTATTGCTGAAGTTCTGTTGACATTCAGCCATTTTTGCTGTATACGAAAACTGTCACTGAGTTAAACATATTCTGTGGGTGTGGTCTCACCTGGGTGGGCTCATGGATAGAGATGAGCTCAGGCATGAACATGTCACACTGACCTGCTTTTCTAATTGACCTGATTTCTCTGCTTATTTCTTGTCACTGGCAGACAGAGGAGGCAGCGGTTCATTTTCACATTCACTAAATAACACAAACACCTATGGACCGAACATATTTTTAAAAAATACAAGTAAAAACCATTTTGTGTGGCAGATGATGTTAGCTAAAATGTGTAATTCATTAACCCTTCTGTGCATAGTGGTCACTACAGTGGACAGCTATTCTACAGCTGTTCTCTTGTATATTCATGGATTTTGTTGTTCTTTTCGCTGTTTTTTTGTTTTTGTTTTTTCTTTACACATATCTTTATTAAAGTTTTAAGACACTACATGTCTTCTCTGACATGAATTGGTAACATTATGTAGATCTCTCCTCAGGATAAACCCCCAGAATCACAAGCCTTCCCCACAGTTTTCACACAATTTATCAGTAAATACATGTTTCTGTGTCAAAAATTAAACATTTGGTGTCCAGCTGAGTGAATATTTTTGCAACTTCATGAAAAATAGATTCATAAGAATTTTTTTGTCATTATTACTTTTTTTAAAATGCATTTTTATTTTTTTTTATTTTTAATTTTTAAAAAAAAATTATTTATGTATTTTTTTAAATTTATTTTTCAGAAGAAAATTTTCTATCACATTGTTTTTTTCATGCCTAAAGAGGAATAAAAACACTCAGGAAAAAATTTTGATTAAGGTTCTCATAATTCGTGCATGAAAGGGTTAATGTTAACAACACAACGCTGGACTCAGAGATGAAAATCTATCTAATAATTTGATATATTATGATAGTGCACAGGTAAGAGAGGTCAGGCTTATCTTGGTTGTTGGTTAGTGGTATTATGGGATGTTGTAGCTTCCGACTTGTTGTTTATTATCTGACGGTGATGCTGTGGGAGGCAGAAAAACACCTCCTGTCTTTTTGTTGGAGGTAGTACAGATCATGTTTACATCATAGACTGTATATAACAGTGGACCTTGGGAGAGTCCCTGAATTATGAAGCTGAAGTCTGTCAGTCTTCTGCTGCTGACTGGGTTCTGTGTCAAGAAATGCTGATCTGAAATCCTTCCTCTTCTAGTGTTCCTCGAGGGATAAAAAGGGAAAAATGTGAATGGAGGGCAAACATGTTATGTTTGTCAATGTACAAGAACATTTTGAGTCAGCACTGTAAGATAGTAAACATAGTAAGATAACATTTAATTTTGTGTAACACTAAAATGGATGGTATGAATGGAATAATTCACCATGTTCTTTGAGGTTTTGGTGAAAGAAAAAAAAAAAAAAAAAAAAAAAAAAGGTAAATGTCAGTAAAAGTCTGACAGTGTTTCTTGACTTGTAAAATTATCTAACCATCTGGACGGGGCAGAACTTTACCTCTGTCTCACTCATGAATCTGCTTTTTTGGTAGATTTCATTTTCTATTTTCAGCCTAAAAAGTTCTTTGATGTGACTGAGTCATAAGGAACAGTGACAGTCCAGAATTTTGGCGACAATTTATACAGTGGGAGAAAACAGTGCTGACTCCTATTGGAGTCCATAGTTAAACTATAGTAGTGGGAGATCCAGAACAAATGGGGGGGGGGTCCAGGATTGGAGCCCTGGTGGGGGTTTCAAGGGAGCGAAGTGCAGCACAATGAACATTATAAATGTTTCAAATCACTTAAAACTGTTTTTTTTTTAATTATCATACACATAAAATAACTACTATTGAACCTCATGAATGTGGCCACGTTTGGAACCAAAGCAAAGACTTGGCTTTATACGGTTGTCCTCAGTTATGACATTGAAATCCATTGTGTTAAAACAACAGGATACAGTAGCTGTATAGTATAGGCCTATTTCTGACGATTTTGTGTGATTCACTCAATCACTGGCTGTGTTCAAACATACTTAATATTAAGTCCATGCAGTTCTATAGTTCCCACTGTATAATAATACAGTACATACTTCCTGTGGCTGCCTGTTTGTTTTTCATGCAGACCCGAATGCTGCTTGAACAGACCATTGTCTTTTCATGATTAGACTTTAGTCTAGTTTAGATTTTTATGATTTTTTAAAAAATAATCTTTTTATTAGGACACATTTTCAGCATACATATCCTCTCAGCACAGGTAGAAGCATGTCCAATTTTCCAGTTTTAGTCTAGCTTAGATTTAAGTCCCTTTACAATATAGACTCTCGTCATAAATAGCACATGCACTGCCCCCCCCCACACCACTGGGATGCATAAATGTGAGTCCAGACATACATGTGGACTCCTAGCTCAGTAAGTGATGCTACTAAAATGTAAGAGACCAGGGTTCAAATCCCTCCAACAGCAGTTATGTTATTTTCAACATTTTATATGTTCAAACAGGGAGGAGCAGCATCAAGGGCGCCGGTGGGTAAATCCACCATTGATATAAACAAACTCATGTTGGCTGTGCTACAGTTCCTAGTGCCTGAAGGTTAGTGCTTATAACTCTAGTTCTATGAGTATATGCATTTCCTGTTATGGACCTCATGATCTGAAACACTAGATAATACAAGTAAATTCCTCAAATACTGTTAAGGAAAACTCTGTCTTTACAAAATATTGTCAGTGGCATGCCCTCGTTTTATATTATATTATTACATTTGACCGGTTATTCAACTATTTACTGTTTATCTCTTTAGAACATGCCCTCGACACATTGTGCAGTTGTTATGGTTAACAGACAGAAACCAATATTAACACTGTGACTTCCTGCTTCACTGGAAACAAGGTAAGGTTTCAGTTGTGAAACTGAAATAACAGGCTGTAAAATGTCAGGTTAGATTTTTGATGCTTACCTGATGGATAATTTTATACATTTTTTTTTTTATGTTGGAGTATGCCTTACACCTGGGATTCACACTCTAATACACCTTCTTCACCACCTAATTCTACCGCAATATGAAGTAGTCACAATCACAGATATATATGTATCAGATTTTAATTATATTATCTGTTAAAATAAGTGGCACCCTTATGAGGAAATACCACAAATGGCAGTTAATGCAATAATGTGGTGATGTGATTGCATTTTCTAGCCATCCAGAGCAGCATTTTATTGCATTCTGACACATTATTACACTACCCAGCAGGTATCACTTAATGGCTTGTTACAGGGAGAGAAGAGTGACAGCGGATGAGATACTTATTAAGGCTGAGTGAGAGGATTCCAACTCTGAGACAAGAAAAGAAATCACCTTTGGCAGGCTCAAATTACACCCCTGAATTCTGCAGTAAAAGTTTTCTCCATCTAGACAACTTTGTCTATGAAATAAACAAACCCCACACTCAGCTGGCCTTTCCCACAGGCGTTATTAATAATGAGGTTATTTATATCTGTATCTGGGAATAAAAAATCCCATTGAAAGTAGTGATGAGACTGCAGAATCAGACGATAAGGTTTGCTTTCAGATCGCTGTCTGTAATGGACACCCACTTTTATTGAGAATATGAGACTCCCTTTATGCAAACCTTTTGCTGTGACCTCCAATATAGTTGGTTTGCAATCTACAAAAGAAAAAAAAAAAAAAAAACACCAAACACAGTGCTGCAGGCCCTGTTTAAGCATTAAAGATGATGAATAGATGCACTGCGGGGTTGCTAGTGTGCACAAGAAGCGTAAAAGTAAAGGCAGGAAAAAAAAAAAAAAATTCACAAATCCTAAAAGGGGTTAGTGACCTGCAAAAACAAAAACTTTGTTGTAGTTTTTAGAATAAAATACTATCAGCGAAGGTCAGAGATAAGAGAAGAATGAGATAATTGTTGAGAACGCTCCCAGTAGGCAGCTCAATCAAATTAACAATGATAGTCAACAAACCTGCACCTCTTTTTCTGAGAGCATCAAACACCTATTGTTCACAAAGCGGTATTTATTGTTGATTTGTCTATCAAACTTATAATTTCACTCAGAGGTCTGACGTGTAAGTTGCTTCTTGTCAAAAAAAAAAAAGAAAAAAAAAAAAAAAGAGAGGAAGCTCAGGGAATGTTTGTATGTCCACACTGTGTTTAACTTTGATTTGAAAATGGTAGCAGATACGCTGGCTTGCTTTTAAAGCAGAACCTGCAGTAAAAAGCAGATATTATGAGGAAATGCAATTTAGAATGTAATTTTACCACCCTGAAAAGGCTCTCCACATCACCTGCTGACACAAATAACACACTACTGTCATAGTTACCCATGCTGAACACAGTTTACAAACATTTTTTTTTTTTGTTTTTTTTTTTGTGAGAAACAGGTTTTGCCGTTGCTATAATTTTTCCTGGACACCTTTCATTTATTTGTGCTTTCAACACATACTTGCTTTAATGTGAAACATCTGCACAAACCCTGATAATTGTACCCAACCTGTATTCAGCATCCACCGGTCATGTTCCTCTTGAACCTGCAGCAGGTGTGGATATCGCTATCTTATCATGCAACGCTTGGCCCTTGTGGAGATTATATTTACTCTGTGCTGCCGTAAGCACCTTTCCTGACAGATTATATGAATTAAGGCCTTATTATGGGCTCTGGCCAGGAGCTGCATGTACTGGCGATTTGTAATAAGGGCATCGCTGAGGTGAGTCAGCAGTGACTGGCCTTATTACAGGAGCTGGATCTCAGGAGGAAAACCCTTGGCTCATCCATGGTAAACAAAGACCGAGGGAAGAGGGAAGAACACTCCATCATCGACTTGTACTTTTTGGGCAGTCACTCTAAGGTAAACATTGTTTGGAAGGGCGATTAGCAACGCAATCCCTCGCTCTCAACAGTGGATTTATGACAAATTATAAGAAGTAAAAACACACAAGACTCAGTTTGGTTCATAGGAATTAATCAATATTTTATATTCTTTTGTAGCAAAACGTTTTCACACAGAAACTGTATTTTATTTTATTTTTTTCATCATTTTTGTCCTAGAACTTCAGGTGAGAATCATGACTATGTCAATTCAAGTACACACTTATTGTATTCTTAGTTAGCAGAGTGAAACGAGATAATACATGATGTCACAAGTAGATAAAACAAGTTCCATGTTTGTTTCGCCCAAAGTTTCAAAAACACATTTTCCCAGCCTTTATGTATTGATAGTCTTGTAGTTTGTCACCCATGACTTTAAGCTATCCACTTCAACATTTTTCTCAGACACGTTAATGATGCTTTCTTTGTTTTGTTTTTGAGTCTGCACATTCTAATACAAGTCAGAAAAATATGCTGTTATTCTAGTTTCAAAAGTCACACATAAAAGCCTGATGTGTGCACATGATATATGCATGCATCTTATGAAACTAGAACAATGACAAACAAAAGTCAGTCTTTCCTTGGAAACCTACTGACATACTACAGGGTTCCTACACATTTGAAATTTCAAAATTCCATACTTTTTCCAGACCCTAATTTCCAGATGTCTTGCTAAAAAAATTCCAACCAGTCTTTATATTTGGGATTTATGAGAGAATTTACATCTACGCATTACGAGTTCTGCCAACAATCATACAAGGCATGTTGAATAGCTCGCTCACAAACAGTGGGCCAGATCAACTAAGGTCCCAATTCGCATGTACTAATTTGTGCAATCTACAAAGTTAGACTGACTGTCAGGCACGCATAATTTTGTGTGTGTATTTTTAATCACAATGTCAAATCAAGTGGAAAAGAGTCCTGTAAAGTGTGTGTGTGGGTGGGGCATACGTCTCTATAATTTTTTCTTCTGTCACTCCAAAAATGTTCACACAAGGGTGAAAAATGCGTTCTCTGCATCTTGTTTTATCGTTTCAAACCTTTCGTAGATCCGGCCCACTGTGTGGACATCACCTGTCCGTCAAAGCAGCAGTGAAACTTGACAACGCTTGGGCGGGCCTTAAAATGGGTTGGAGGGGGATAAGAGCAGAAGACTGGACATTCAACTTGTCAATCTGCACAAATGTTTTCTGGGACGCGTAGCCTACTGTATGTGCTCTCATACAAACATTTTAGCTGCACTAGCAAGCGCCTTAAAAAAAACAGATCGATCCATTTCTTTATTTACTGGGTGGGGAAGCAAAATTTACAATGAACATTTAGTTGTTTTTTCTCAGCAGGCACTACGTCAATTGTTTTGAAACCAAACATATATTGATGTCATAATCATACCTAACACTATTATCCATACCTTTTCAGAAACTTTTGCCCATATGAGTAATCAGGAAAGCAAACGTCAAAGAGTGTGTGATTTGCTGAATGCACTCGTCACACCAAAGGAGATTTCAAAAATAGTTGGAGTGTCCATAAAGACTGTTTATAATGGAAAGAAGGGAATGACTATGAGCAAAACTATTACCAGAAAGTCTGGAAGATACTATTAAAGAAGAATGGGAGAAGTTGTCACCCCAATATTTGAGGAACACTTGCGCAAGTTTCAGGAAGCGTGTGAAGACAGTTATTGAGAAAGAAGGAGGACACATAGAATAAAAACATTTTCTATGTTGTACATTTTCTTGTGGCAAATAAATTCTCATGACTTTCAATAAACTAATTGGTCATACACTTTCTTTCAATCCCTGCCTCAAAATATTGTAAATTTTGCTTCCCCACCCTGTAGATATTCATAATTGTATGTGGTAACAGTCTTAGAAACATAAATGTTTTTCTATAAATTTGTTTCCGTTTTCCATACTTTTCCAGACTTGGAAATTTCTAAAATCAAATTCCATACTTTTCCAGACTTGCGTAGGAACCCTGATACTAGCTGCATTTGGGAGGGGAACTTTGGGATTTGTGAAATAATGCATTCGAGAGATTGTGATTGATTATTATTCGTGGTGTTTTATACAGACACCTCAGTAAGCGTAGTGGTATGATATAAACCAACCCTGACAGACGGGCTTCAACTTCCTTTTCTCTATTTGTAACACCATGTAAAATCCCATTTCAGTGAGCCGACTAACAACGACCAAGTTGGTACACCACAGTAAAGCACCTTCTCACTGTTTGCTTCACATGAAAATAAAAGTACTACTGCACAATTTTTTACCCCCCTTTACATTCTCACCCAGTTATTGTACAAAAATGTCAATATACAGAACGGTACATCTAGGGGAAAAAAAGAAAAAAAATACGAAAGAAAGAAAAAAAAAAAAAAAAAAAAAAAAAAAGATGAACACCCCCACATCTTGAAATGCAGCAGAAACTCACAGGATATTAAGAAAGGCATCAAAATGTGCTGGGATGTCTCGGTTGATTGGAGGCAGTCATCTGGATAGCAACTAATTCAAAGTGTTTCGCTGCAATGTACAGCTCTGTATGAAGGAGGACCAAAGATAAACGGTTGCTCTGATCAGTCAATTCAAATAATGAATCCACCAACGAATGCTGTGTATCATACAATCTGGTGATTCAGGGTTTTCAGCTGTTTGCCTGTAATATGTTCTCTCTCTCTCTCTTTCCTTGTTTTCTCTTAACCTCCTCTCCTAAGCAACATAATGGTCTTTATCGGGCTGATTAATGTCTGCCCGGACTCATTTCGGCGTTTAACCTGTTTGAACGACTAACTGCCATACACTTGTGTTTGTGTTGCCTAAAGAGAATTACACATCCAGCTGTGGCTTAAGCAAATGGGCCTGATGGATTTCAAAGACTTTTCATGTCTGGATACTGTAATGTGTGGTGATAGAATTTGAACCTGTAGCCTGTGGCAAACACTCTGTTTACATCAATGGCCTTTTAGCCTTCAGGGACCGATGTCACCGACGGAGGGAGTGAAACAAAGCATTCGGAAATACATTTTGTCACAGCAGGATTTCAACCTATGCAGAAAACACGCTGAATTTAATGAGTTGGAGATTAAATAATTCTTTATAGCACTTGCAAACAAGTAAAGAACGCTGCTTTTAGTGATTTGTCATTCTTGGGCCGTTTGGCTTGTATTTTCCATCACTGTTCATGTACAAATAACCTCATATGATCAATAACCTGAGGTAGAAATACAAGCCTGGATTGTTGTGGTTCACTGTCAGAATAGATGTGATATGGTTCATGCTGTTATTTCAATGAGTCCTGCTGTCAATTTGTCACTGATGTTTGAAACACCACTGAATTATTTAAGTGACTGTGAGTGGGGATAGCTATGCCAGTGCCTGCTGATGAATGACCCCAAATAATAAATAGTAAAAATAATAGAAAACCCAAATGAAAATAAAAATGACTGTTTTAATTTCCTGTTCACTTGTCAAGTCCTCTTCTCTACTATAGTAGTAGTCCAATTTCAGGCTGAGGGTCCAAGACACTGTGATGCACATCCACTTCACCACAGTCGAGGCAAATCCTCTTAGCATTCAGTTTCTTTGATAAAGATGTAGTAAATCCACTTTGAATTTCTAATCTTTTTTCTCTGAGATACTCTCATGTGCCTGTGGACTGGGAATAATTCCACACAGGCCATATCAATATGATTCCATGTTGTCTCAAAATACAAACATTTTTTTCAGATATGGTTCGATACTGTCAGAAATATGAGATCATGGCCAGGAAATCTATAAATGTGAATGTCATCTCTCACATAGTTACTCGAACAGTATTCACACGGAGAACTTCATGCAATACCCAAGGCAGATTCCATCAGGAATATTCCTCCTTCTGCACTTAAGTACTTTTAGGTCCTGATATAGATTTGTTGTTTGGCCATGGACCACAGTTAGACTGACTGTGCTCAAACTGTGCTTTCCATCACCCACTCAGAGCTCTCAAAAGTGGGTTTTTCTTCCTCATTGTCATCATACTGCAGCAGCATGCCGTTAACAGACAGACTGCGTTTAGTCCAGATGTTACTGATCCTACGGGGGTAGTTGCTGCGACACTGTGTGGCCCCCACATGACCCATGTCAAACGAGTGGCTCCTTTTGGGCTTGCCCTCCTGGGGAAGCCCTAGGAGACGTCCCAGCATGGTGGTGGATTCAGCTCGTCCAAGCAGAGGTTCTTTATCAGATGGGGGAGCCACAGCTACCGTCATCATAGCATTGGCATTGGTGGAGGGACCAGAGGTCCCTTGTTGGTCCCTGGATACCCCTCGTAGTTCCAGTGAGGTGAAGGCCCCTATAAGGTGGTCCAGGTTTGGCCGTGCTTTGGCGCCGTGCCTCCTGAACTTGCTGCTTGGCAGGGTGCTGCATTCGCTTCCCTGCATACTGTAGCGGTCACCAGCCCCTCTCCCTGTTTGGCTGTCTAATGAGTTAGAGGAGGAAGAAGAAGAAGAGAGGCTGCTCTGGAGCGATCCACACTTGAATTCAACCATTTCCTCTCGCATGACAACCACAGTGGATTTGACCTGTGGCGGCGCACCGTTAAATCTATTTAACCCCCCATTTGTCTGTGAGTATGTGTTACTCATAACGGGTAGCTTGTTGGTCTGGATGCCACTGGTCACCTTGTAGCGCACCATGAGGATGATGATGAACACCAGCAGAGTAGCCACGATGATGCCACCAATGACCAGAATCATAGTACCCCCCAGGAAACCACTGTGAAGCGACTGGCACTGCGGATAGTCGTCCCTGGTCATGAATTGCACACATCCAACAATGTTGGTGGCCGTGAGGGTGGTGGCAGAGTCATCCCAGATGGCGAGAACACACAGGTCATATTGCATCCCTGGGACAAGATTTGTAACTGAGAATGCTCTGTTAGTCATGGGAATCATCCTACAAAGACAGAGAAAGAAACAGCGTTCAGAACCAGAGTTAAGGGAGTTCAATACAAGGGGAGAAAACTTTTGTGTCGGAAAGTGCATTGCATTGTGCGTCAGGCGGGGGCAGATCAAAGAAACGGCCAAAATGAAGCATGCTAAGTAGCTATTTATATGCATAGAGTAATTCAGACAAATTACTTCATTGGTCCCAGTGTATCCAATTGGATATGCATGAAGCAATAGTAATGAGATAAGTGTTCAATGGCCATTTTTGAATATTGTTTTGAGTAAATGTAATATGTTGTACATTTCATTTAACATGCATTAAGCTGTTTCAGCTCCATCTGTTACTATTCTAAATGTTTAAATATGACTGATTAAGTCAGCCTCACTGCTTATGACTGATATTTTATGTTAATGCAGTGGAAAACACTCAAAACTGAACCTCAACCTCCAAAAAATGTAGGTGTGTAAAGACAGTCTGTTACTGTGTCAGCATAGAGATGCTGTACTAAGGCTGACTATTTACAAGCATACTCAACCTCTTTTAAATGATTCTTTTTTTTATTTCTGTAGGTTGGTAGGCATTTTAGACAACCTTCAGACTGCCAAGTGATGTGTTATTGCTTAAGCCATAAAAACTGAAGCTATAAAACCTCAAGTAACAATCAAAGGCTATTACTGTACATAAACTATATAGATAGAAAAGAGCCCTTGAAGACTCGTAACCATATTGGTGTGGCTGTCTATAAATAGATTCCTCAGTTATCCATCCATTGTTGGCCTGCTGTTCTCCGACAGCACAAGCATCCATAGCTTTGATCCCTATGAAGCACCACTACCACAGAGTCCAGACACCAGTGGGGCTGCAGTTCATTATTCATCCTTAATTGCCTTTTTCCATAACCAGGAAGAAGCTGCTTTGCCTCACGTGTTCCAGAGAACTCATGCAATCTCTCTCCTCCCCCACGTGGCTTTGATTGATTTTTAATCATGCCATTGCTTGAGTGTGGGCAGTGCCCTAGGAAACTATGTCGGCCAACTAAAGGAGCACAGTAGGTGTGCATGTGCAAGCAATGAAGTCATATCAATATTCATTCAAAAACAGTAGTTGGCCTCTCTCTTTTCTTTCAGCCTCTAATTTGTTTCCTGACATGCAAAGACACTGCACAGGCTGTGTTATATAACAGAACATATACATCAATGGATTTTTTTCCCAATTAAATATAAATGTCAAATGAACAGACTGTGAAGTGGAAACAATTTAAAGCATCACATTATGTAAAAAGCATAAAGCGAAAGCAGTTGAAAAGGATGATGAGATTGAACAATTCAAGTTCATTATTCTATATTGCTAAATTAAGGGTATTAACCACATGCATAAAAGAGTGTATATCACAAAGTACTATTCAAAGCAAATACAGCATTAGTAAAAAACAAAGCAATAGGAAACGAATATTCAAATGAATGAATATAGCAGTAGTTTATAAAGAACATTAGTATTTTTTTTTTTGCAGTTATAAGAACTAAGGACGAGTCATCCAATGTTTTGAAAAAGTACTGAAAATTCATATTGTTCCCTTTTTTTCTGGCATGACAAACTGGCACCGAGTGTGCAAGGAAGGATATCAGATAAACACCTTATTATTGAATTCACAGGGACAGTGAGCTACATTCACAGTATTGGAACAAAGTAATGTTTATCTGCAATAATGTGTACAATTTTAATCTCATATTCTCCGCTAATAAGCAGCTTTTTGCGTTCACACATTCTGTCAGTTATATTTCATTAAAAGGCTCTTTGAATGTGCAGTGCAGGCTAATTGTGTAGGACTATGAGAAATAATACATTGCAGGGTGCTACTCAAGAGACCGTTCCTTATGAGAATACATGCAGCTGACCCAGATTATTAGGCCGCTTTATCTGTTTCCACACTACTCTGGTGCAGTAAATACCATCTTTAGTATACTAAGAGTGGTCAGTCTCTGAAGGGATTTGCAATTGTGTCTATATTCATTAAGTCACTGGAGCCCAAGGGGATACCGCAATGTTAGATATTTTCTGCTACCGAGCCCCAAACAAAATAATGCATATAGCAAATGACAACACTATCTCAGCGCTGTCGCCTTTGCATTTACGTACAGATCACATAAAAATGATCAGTTTGTTTGTTCTCATAGCACACTCCATATTGAGCTCCTTTGAATGTCCTCCCCAAATTGATTTAATGTTTAAATGGCCAGTCTGTTTTCTGTATTTCCAGCTCAATTATCTTGGCTGAATGTCATGGCTTTCAATGTCTCATTTGACATAAGAAATTGATTTCACAGAGCCAAGGATCTCCGGCTGCAGTCTCCAAGCTTATGCTTTATGGACTTGAGCAGCTTAAGAAGGATACATTAAAATGAAGGTCTATAATCCTTTTTCTTGTTGGATTTTTAATTAATGGTTCAGGGCAAGGATTTCACTTTGGGTTTTACTTTTTTTTATGAATGTGTGCTCACTCTTCATCCTTATTCTTTTGGTGAAAAGCAGCATCCCCGCTGATTGTCAATTTAGGAAAAAAAAATCTCTTGAAGGATTAAGAAAAATGAATGGTTGATGTCTGAGGAACACTTCAAAAGGAACTGCCTGTTTCTGAAGTAGGCACCGAGCAAACAATTAACTCCTGACTTGAAAAGCTGAACAGTTAAGGTCAAAGATTTTATCTGTGGCTAGATGTCTAATTTGACCACAAGAGACTCTCCCAAGAGGCATCCTTACCTGTAAATGAGGACTTCATCATCAGAACAATTGTACTGAAGCTGATACATTTTGACCTTTGGAGTTGATTTGCTAACAGTCCACTGGACTA
This sequence comes from Sphaeramia orbicularis, assembly GCF_902148855.1. Lineage (NCBI taxonomy): Eukaryota > Metazoa > Chordata > Actinopteri > Kurtiformes > Apogonidae > Sphaeramia > Sphaeramia orbicularis. The sequence continues at coordinate 42,178,371 of NC_043978.1, forward strand.
AAGCAGAGACAGCCGTCACATCTGATATGGACACCACCTTCTCCGGCAGAGGTTTAGGCTCCCCTTTACTGACCTTGGTAGAACTAGTTATGTCAGAAAGCCCTGACTTGGCCTGTGTAGTGCGGTTTGTCCCATTGCTTCGGTGGGGAATTTGGATGATTGACAGCTCTATGGATGCAGTAGACTCTCCGGCTGCATTGGCAGCAATGCAAGTGAAGGTACCATAATCCTTGGATGTGGTGATTGTGATGTCCAGAGTGCCATTTTCATAAACTGTTGCTCGGGAGGAGTTGCTGATCAAACGATCATCGGGAGCAACCCAGTGCACAGTTGGCATTGGGTCACCAACAGCTTTACAGCGAAGGCTAGCTGTTTGGCCCTCCAGCACCAGCAGCCGGTGGGTATGCTGTGTGATTAGAGGAGGCTCGCAAACAAACTCCTCCTCGCGAACAGACCAGAAGTAACGTCCTTTGAGACTGGCAGGAGAAGCGCAGGTTTCCATATCATCCTCACGTTCAAGCCTACGAAGCCAAAGCACTTCACAGTTGCAGTGCAGCGGGTTTCCACCAAAGCTCAGAGAGAGCGGAGGTGCATAGGGAGTACTCATCACAACATTGCTCTGGGAGCGAGCAAAGATGGGGTCAGGGGGAAGCTTCTGCAGGCGGTTAGAAGTCAGGTCCAGACGAGCCAGTTTATCCAGATCTGTAAAAGTTCCCTCTGAAATGAAGGAGATGAGGTTATGATCCAGACTCATTTGATGAAGATTGACCATCTTGCGGATGGCTTCCCAAGGCACACTGCGCAAATTATTATATGACAAATCCAGGTCCTCCAGTGTCAGTAACAGGTCGTCAAAGGATGCTTTGGAGATCCGACTAAGTTGATTGTTGTTGAGAATCAGATGTTGGAGGTTGATCAATCCACGAAGGTCGTCAGGTCCCAGCTCGGTCAACCGGTTACTGTCAAGGTGCAGGGATCTCAGGGTCTCCAGATCAATGAATGAGAAAGGCTGGATGGCGCTGATTGTGTTGCGGGACAAGGTGAGATCCACCAGACCTGTCATGTTGGCAAAGTCTTGTGTGGTGACCTTGAGGATGAAGTTGCCACCAAGCCGGAGCTCTACAGTTCGCCGGTCGATGTCTGGGGGAACGAAGAGCAGGCCTTTGGAGGGGCATAGAGTCCCAAGTGATTCTGACAGGTTCTGGCAGACACAATACTTGGGACATGCATGGACCATTGTAACTGCGGTTCCCAGAAGCAGGAGACTGATGACCACTTTGTCCATGTTAGTTCACAGAAAGGGGACCTGCAGAAACAAAAAAAACAAAACACAAATCCATTTAAAAACTGCAAAAGCAATGCAAGTGATATAGTGTACCACAAAACAACAATTAATAACAACACACAGGAGAGCAGCACTCATTTTTCTGTGAAATCATACACATATTCCATGATTTATAGCATTATTTTTAAGAGTTAGACATTAATCAAACACGTTTCAAGCTTGCCTGAATTACATTAAGTGCTGGTTCCTGTTTTGATGGAAATTTCTGTATTTTTTTTTATCGACTCAAAATACAACAGAAGCATGAAAGTTGGTAGCAGTTTTCATAATGGACTAATCTATGTGCTGAAATGCAAAAAACACACAAAACACTAGAAAGTCTGTCACATAACATGGGCAAATTGCACTCAGGTGCCCTCATTAGCACAAAATTGTTTGTGAATAGGTCCTTAAAGCAGAGCAGATTGCAGAACCACATGTTGCACAGTTCACTACACTGTAGGCACTACCCATTCTTTGTGGATTTGGCCCCATGTTTATTGTTTGATATTTTATGATGAGTTTCAGATATAAACATTCCAGCCAGAGCAAGTTGTGTGGCTTTCTCCTTCCAACAAAACAGTTGCGTTGCCCCCATTATCGCAGGTCAGATGAAATTGCACTAGTGTTGTCAGACTGTGTGAGCAATAACTGCTGTGTTGGTAAACTGGTCTGGTCATCCTTGAAGATTTTGCACATTAATATTCAACACTGTAATATTCTTCTGAATACATTTTGAAGCGCAAAAAAAGGATGCATGAGAAATCACGTGAGGATTGTCTGCATGAGGCCCAGGATTAAACAGCACTAAGAAGCTATTTTTAATGACGCACATACTTATAATCTGTCATTACAAATATACAGACATGCATGCAGCGGAAAGTAGGTGAAGTGTAAGGTGCATGCATGTACATCTGATGTGAGCTTCTCAGGGGTTTACTACTTTAAGGGGATACTTTAACAGTTTAAAAGAGACCTGTTGTTGTCCACTTATTAACACTGGCTTCTATTTCTATATCACTGTGTGCATCTTTAGTCTTTTATTTAATTTTGTGCCTTTCCTCTGCCGTGTCAACACTGTTTTGGCAAAAGACAATGCAATATGGAAAAATATTCCACAAGCCGCAGGTGTTGGGATTGGCAGACTTGGCTGACGAAGGCAGCACGCTCCTGTGAATGTCTTAACAGGCCTCACACCTGGCTGCCTCTGTCGAATGGATGGCCACACTTGGCTTCATCCAACGAGCTTTTAATTCCCCCAGACATTTGTATCATTAATTCCTAATACACTGAAAACCTGAAAATCAATTTTAATCTTCTTTTTTTTTCTGTTTTTTTTTTTTTTTTTTTAAGACCAGCAGTGGTTATTAAAGCAAAGTGCCTCCTTCCCTGCATGGTTTTCTCCAGAACCACAGGGAGGGATAGTTGTAATGCTTTAATGTTAACTATGTAAGTGCTATTTTCATTCATTACTATTCATGAGTGTGCGATGCTGGTCGCAGCAGGATTGCTTATCTCAGGCTACCTTGGAACGCTCCATCATGTGTAAATTCTGCCACTCTATGACTGAAAACTACAAGGTGCAGTATGTTCAAATGAATCCTTTTCTCACACTTCTAATTATAACATGATGTGCTGTCATATCTGGAGAGTGTGTTATACCCAGATAATTAGAAAGCAATGTAGGTAAGAAAAAATGGGATTGAGGGTGGCTGTAGAGGAATTATTAAAGATGATTAAAATAATAAGAGGTTGTGGAAAAAATGTACACATTTAATCCTATGTTGATAAAATGAAATAAATCTGGCGGTATGGATAAAATTCGAATGGAAAAATATAGAAAATAACCAAACATAACTCTAAGCTATCATTAAAAGGAAAAGGTATCCATTAAAGTATCTAAGGAAATCACTGATTATTCTTATGAATCACCTAGAGGAGTGTTGCTAAACAGTAAGTACCACACATTTACATAACAACTTACAATTTACAAAAAGATAATGGTAAATAATGAAAATATTACATGGTAATGGTTTACAGTAGATGCATAAATTACTGAACATAACATTAAACAATAACACCTTAAACAACACACACCATAATTGGTCATACAAGGGCGGAGCATTAAAAAAATGTACAAATTAGGTAAAGTGAGTTGATTCAAAACTGAAATTATAGACAGACTCATATTATGTGTAACAAGATATAGAACTACACTTCCATCATTTACTGGTAGAAGTTAATGTTAAAATAAAAGCTTTAAACTTGTCATAACACCCAGGCACAAGTAGTAATTGATAAAAAATTAAAAATAAAAACTTACTAATAAAAATATATGAGAGACAGTCAGATTCCATAAAAGACACGACAAACTGTGAAGCTGAAACTAAAGCACTGTGGTTCTGTTTATCTTTCAAATGTTCATTGTGGTCGGTTTCAGATGCTGCAGCTCTTTCATAATTCATAATTTGAGTTCTTGTTTGTTCAGTATTAATTGTCAGCCTTGTAAATCCAAGCTGGACTGACTGTACATATCCTGACCAAGGAAAATCAAATTCCCACTTTGTGCAGTAATCTACACCTGGCTTTTCTGCCTTCGTCCATAATAATATACATTATATAGAACAAATGTCATCTAAATTAATATTTATTTGCCACATAGTATAGCAAACTATTACAAGATGAAAAGCAAATTAATTTTAGCAAAAAAAAAAAAAGTCTCAGTTTGGAATGTCTGGGGTCGCCGCAAATTTGTGACGTTAAAATGGGGTCACAAGCCAAAAAACGTTGGGAACCACTGCTTTAAGGTAATGGTCAAATGATAGTACAGATAAAGTTGGTACCAAGAATTCACACCCTTTAGAGATAATACTAATGGAGAGGATGCAGGTACCGACACTGCACAAACATCAATTTGTAAACACAACATTTTTACTGAAAATATTTTAACTTAATGAAAGGCCTTTTCCTCTCAACTATGACATATTTGCGAACTACCTATTTGAAATCAATCACCACTGCATGGAAAAAGGTGTTTGTTTTTTTTTTGCTAAATAAACTTAATGCATATAGCCTATACCCTGTCAGCACCCTGGAGCTAATCCCAACAAGACCTCATGGTGAGAGCTGTCAGTGATGATACAGTTTCCCTCATGGATTCACTTCAGTGGATGACTAATAAAATAAAATAAAATAAAATAAATAAATAAATAAATGAGCAAAAAAACAACTAGAATGCCACCTCATCCCATCGACACTGCCTGTTTTTCTTTTCAGGTTCCATTTTGCTGAAAAGGAACAAATGTGTTGACAAAGCATTTTCCAAAACTGTGTAAAATCCACATATTTGCAGGAATGCAGTGGTGGTTGGCTGCAGCTGAAAAGTTCAGTACAATTCCCCTCCTCACAACAGCTTCCCATTAATGCGTATGTCATTTGCAGAGGGTACTGTGGTAGCGAACCAGACTGAGGGGAGTGACCTTTCAAGGAAAGACGGAGGTTCAGTTACAAAGACATGAGAAGCATGGACGATGTCTGAGGCCCACATCCATTTAGACATGGCCTTTACTAAACCTGCACTCCAATCTCCAATTCAACATGAGGGACAACGACACTGCTGAAATACCACCAGGCAAACATGCACAGATCCACTATATTAATGGTGCTGACATATGGTATAGAGCAGTGGAATTCATTATCGTTTAAATGAATATGACCCTCTGGTTTCATTAGTGAACTCCTCTGTGCAAAACAGCAAGGTTACTTAATTTTACATTTCATTTACAGCATTTTATGTTGCCCATGTAACTTAATTGTGTAATGTAATGCATGCATATTTAAATAAGGTCACGCTATTTACTTTGAAATCCTTTATTTAATTCATTAATCTATAATTTATTACTAATGCATGACAGTAGTTAAGGGGTAATATCTGTATTAATTTGCATATAAACCCGTTATCTTTGTGTGCACGTTCATATTTCAGTTTATTTCCTCTGTACTCTTTTGTACTGAAAGAAAATCAAATCATTCATCAACAGTCTTGATTTTGTTGAATTTTAGTTAAACATATGATTCCTATACTATGTCTAATAAAGAAACTTGAGAAAAATATCTCATTTAGCAATTAGGGAGATTTGTTATACTACATGTTTATGCACTCAGGAAGTGCCCACAATGCAAACACTGTATTAAATCCATCAAGAATGACACACAATTCATTATGAATCACTTCATGGATTAAGGGTCAAGTGCTTTTTTCTTTTCCAGTTTTGTAATTAGGCTCATAATTGCATTCATGTCTCATCCATATAATCTATACTTAATGTAATAACCTCTATGCATACATTAAAAGATGCCTGTAGTCATTTTACATATTTCACACATAATTACTGAATATTAGTCATGGGTGCTAAGTGGAAAAAATAAAAATCAAAAGTAAAAAATAATTAGGTATTTCAAAGCTTCATCATGTGACTGATATCAGCTCATTAAAAAAAAAAGAAGAAAAAAACCTTTGATATTAAACTTTATTTAAACACCGATTTGACACATTTCATCCCTGTATGTTAAGTTAACATTACATGCTACGATAGAGGACACCATAGACAAAAAGGATCAATGCGTAACTGTTCATTTCCTGACAAGTGTATTTATAGAACTGATTTCCTGTCAAATGGAGAAAAAGAAACATCTGATTGGTTACTGATGGTCATTAGCTGTTGGGAGTCGACAGGAGCTTTTATTTATTTATTTGTTTATTTATTTTTATTGAGTTTGCCTGTACATTAAATTAGAACCAGTGAGTGGAACTGAATCAAAATTAAAAATATAATAATTAACCCATAAAGACCCAAACATCCACCATCGACCAAAAGCATCTACTGATCTAAACTGTTGATCCACTAATGCTATCAATACATGCAAATAATTACTGTAAAATGCAGTTTGTTGTCTTTTCATGGTCATCAGATATGACCCATTTGGACATTCAGAGGCTCCGTAGTTACCATGTGAGCACTGGAATCTTCTACATTATTGATTCACCAGTAAAACCCACGGAGTTGGATCAATCACAGTGGATGGAGACACTAGATTTATGTACAGTTAATGATATTTTACTGAAAACGTCACCTTTTCTGAATTTGTTTCTGTTTTGATACAATAACCTTTGACTTTAGTCTGAGCTTTAATGAACATCTACATCACAGGTGTCAAACATGCGGCCCGGGGGCCAAAGGTTCCAATCCGGCCCACAGGATTAATTTGCAAAGTGCAAGTTAGGATATCGAACTCGAAAATAATATCATAATAACCTATAAATAATGACAACACCAATTTTTTCTCTTTGATTTAGTGCAAAAAACATTTAATTATGAAAATGTTTACAGGAACGAACTATCCTTTAACAATAAAATGTGAATAACCTGAACAAATATGAACAACCTGAAATGTCCAAAGAAACTTAAGTGGAATTTTAACAATATTCTGCCTGACATTAAATGTTTTGTGCCTTTGTAGATTTGATCTGTAATGCATATGTATAAATGATAAGTTGAAGCATAATATTGATGAAATTTTACTTATATTTCTTAACAAAATCCATTTTTTTCAGGTTATTCACATCCTTTTTGTTTGGATAGTTTGTAAATGTAAATATTGGCATAACTGAATGTTATTTTTTGCACTAAAACAATTTGGAGTTGTCGTTATTTATTGGCTATCATGCTATTATTGTTCTGGTCCGGCCCATCTCAGATTAAATTGGGCTGAATGTGGCCCCTGGAAGAAAATGAGTTTGACACCCCTGATCTACATGATCAGTCAGTTACACATAGGAAAATAGATGATTTTCAATGGGAAAAAATGCAAAATTCAGAGGATAAAATGATAATAAATGGTGATAAATCCCATAGGAAAGATTAAATAGAGAGAAAAATTCAGATGGGAACTGCCACAAAAGTTGCACTGGGTTAAACCTGAAAATAACTTTCTTTGAAGGTTTACCCAAGCTGTATTTCTACAGTAAACCATTCTTTTCTGAACGTGTTCATTGTCATATGTTCTTTTAGACAGACGTCTGCATAAAGACAACAGCAGGTACTGTAGAAAGAACATGTGGGTTGTGTTTTTTTCATTTCTATTTTTTTCACCTGGGTATGCGAGAACACTAAAACTTTCTTTCTGCTCATTTAATTAGTAATCTTGGTAATTCAACAAATTCTATAAAATAACTCGCATATGTGCTTTAGGGAGACATCTGTTCTTACATCATTCATAAACAACACATACAGTATAGAGGGTATTGAGTGTTTACTGTACATATTTAACCTTGGGATGAACATGAATGCACAGCTGTATTGCCATCTGTTACATACAAAAACAAAGTGCACTATGGGTATCCTGTGATGTCTCTTGAGGGACAACAGGACGCTATGTGATGTCTTCTTCCCAGTGTTACCATTAAAGTGCACATGCACCTTTGTGTATCATTAGGTCTGACTCTGTATTTTCCAGATATCCTTTCACTTCTGTCAGTGTTCAGAATCATGAAGCGTCACAAACTGACTGTCATCCTGTTCGTCTCAGTTATACTTGCAGTTGTCACCAACGGTCATCATGTTATCACATCACTTTGTGACTAGGAAAAAGACTAGAGTGAAGTACGCAACTGCAGTCTCCTTCAAATCAAGTTGTAAGTTAAACCTGAGCATAGGAAGACCCCCTCGACCTGAAAAAATGTGGAAATTACAGTGCAGATCCTTTCTCTGACCGTTATAGTTTTACAGTACCTTTTGTTGACATACAAGCATTAATGGTGGGAATTTCAGCTTTCAGAGTCAGGTCTTTTTTTTTTTTTTAACACTTTATTTTTCCATTTTCAAATAATATCTACATCAGCATAGGACATATGAACTAGTCCTAGGCAGAACAACACACTAACATCCAACCACTTCTACCCACCCACTCAAAGGCTCAGAGAGAGGGAAAAATAAATAAATTAATTAAAATAAAATAAAATAAAAAAAAGAGAAAAGGGGGCATGCAGTTAGACTGTCTTTTATCATTAAAAATAAATAAATAAATAAAGATTAGAGCCGGTTCCTTTGGCTCAGACACACAAACGTCACTACACATCTTGACTAACCACATGCTGCTTCAACAGAAAAAAAAGCTGGCTCCCGTCATTTGCTCTTGGAGCCAGATTATTCATGAGCGACCCATCACTAAAAACCAGACTCCTCCTTCTCTGCTTTTCCTGTGGTTTCAGGTGAAGAGTCCCAAACCCACTTACTGACAGGGTCTTGTCTTGTCTCAGTCCGATTTGCTAGGACTATGGCTACGGGGCAGCCGTGGCTTAGCCTTATGACATAAGGGTCGCCAGTTCGATTCCATGGACGGGCAAAAAAAGTTGTTATGTGATGTGCCCTTGAGCAAGGCACTTAACCCTCCCATTTACTCCCCTGCTATGGCAAGCCCTCTGCTCCTAGTTTGCAGTGTGTGGTGTGTTCCTGCATGTTCTAGAGATGGGTTAAAAGCAGAGGTTGAATTTCAGTGTGTGGTAAAAATGCACTGTATACTGACAGGAAAGGATCTGAATCTGAATCTTAAAACTATGTGAATGCCAGGAGACAAGATTCTTTTATTTCTGTTTTGAATTTGGCCCATGCCTCCAGTTCATCTCATTAAACAATAGAACCATAGGGAACGAAGGGAGAGAAGGAACCCCAGCTGAGAGGCACGTCCCTCCCCTCCATGACAGGTGGAAACACCAACGACTAGCATTGTAACATAAGAAAGTCAAGAAAGTAAAGTATTACTCTCACTCACCACCACGTTAAGACACAAGTTAACCCTTACAGACCCAGTGCTACTTTTGTGTCAGTTCCCAAATGAAGTTTTGTCTTTATTTAACTTTTTTTTAAGTGATTTCTCACCATTTTGTATAATATTGTCCTCTGTATTTTGCATTTTTCAGTGTAAATCATAAATTTTCATATATTCACTGATATTCATTAAAGCTCAGAGTAAATTCAAAGTTTATTATATCAGAAACAGAAAAAACTAAAGAAACTGGAAAAGCACTCGGAGAGCACAGACCTCTGCAAAGGCAGATCAGTGCCCACCCCCCCTCCACCAATCACCACCAAAATGTAATCATTTGTTCCTTGTGCCCGTATCAACATTTCCTGAAATTTTTATCCAAACCCGTCCATAACTTTTTCAGTTATCTTGCACAAAGACAGACAGACAGACAGACAGACAGACAAACCAACGCTGGCAAAAACATAACCTCCTCAGCGGAGGTAAAAAGTGACTTTTTCTGCAAAATATATCATTAACTGAACATAAAGCCAGTGTGTCCATCCACTGTCATTGATCCAACTCCATGGGTTTTACTGGTGAATCAATATTATAGATGATGGTGTTTCCACAGTGACTACAGAGCCTCTGAACATCCAAATAGGTCATATCTGATGACCATGAAAAGGTGAAAAACTGCATTTTACAACAATTATTTACATGTATTGATACGATTAGTGGATCAAACAGGTATTCAATGTTTTACATCAGTAGATGGTTTCGGCTGATGGTGGATGTTTGGGTCTTTATGGGTTAAAATGGATGAAGACATGTTAAATCCACACCTAACCACTGGATATACTACTGGGTCACACACAGTGGAGCGCCCCCTTTTGTACAAATGCACAAGGTTCCTTCTGTAGAGGATTAGAGCAGGAGTTATAGTGTTTTCAGACCTTGGAAAAGTATATCACAAAATAGGTCAAGGTCACCCATGTCAGAACGTGTCCAAGTGACGTGTCTCTACACATTACACTGGGTTACAAAAAATGTTTTTTGCAAGTTGTCTAGGGTTTTTTCAACTGAATTAGGACCATTTTGCACCGCTAAATCCAAAAATGACATCTGTTTTTGTCAATCAGGTCAGGTTTTTTTTGCTAATTTGATTTTGAAAAATTTGATCTTCTCACAAAATTGATTACATTTAATTACATTAATACCAAAATAAGATTGGTAAGCACACTTTATGAAACTTGTGACTTGATTCCTGTTAGGTACAATGGTGTATTCACCGCAGATGTATCAGAATACGTCAGGCTTATTTTTGCAAGATCTTCTAGTCGAAGCCATTTCATTCACCTGTAATATTAAAAAAACCATGAATCATAAATTGGCAAAAGTAAAATCTTCAGAACTCATTTATTGCAAGAAATATGAAAGAATTTTGTATCATATGATGTGAAAATGCCCATAAATGTTAGCAAAAATGTTAAAAAGTCAATATGTAGCATAGTTCAGAAAGTTGACCTGATTGAGAAAAATTAATGTGATTTTTGGATTCAGCACACCAAAATTATCCTAAATCAGCTCAAAAAACTTAAACAATAAATTTGTTGTTGACCAGTGTTATGTATGTATGGTACAAATGATAAAATTCCAACTGTTTTTTTTTTCAGAGTTAGACTGTTTACAAGATGGACAGACATACTGATGACAATACCCCCTTCGGTAAAAAATCTCCCTACATTACACTGTTTTCCTCTGTTTTCTTTCCTCTCTCTTTCTCCTGCTTTTCTTTGATTAAACATATCATGGGATGCCAGTTTGGTCTACACTGCTGAAATCATTTTGCATCATTTGTTGGTACTGAAGCTCAATGTTGTGTGAATTGTGGATTTAACTTTTTATTTATATATGTACAGGGTAGGGAAGCAAAATTTACAATATTTTGAGGCAGGGATTGAAAGAAAGTGTATGACCAATTAGTTTATTGAAAGTCATGAGAATTTATTTGCCACAAGAAAATGTACATCATAGAAAATGTTTTTATTCTATGTGTCCTCCTTCTTTCTCAATAACTGCCTTCACACGCTTCCTGAAACTTGCGCAAGTGTTCCTCAAATATTCAGGTGACAACTTCTCCCATTCTTCTTTAATAGTATCTTCCAGACTTTCTCGTAATAGTTTTGCTCATAGTCATTCTCTTCTTTACATTATAAACAGTCTTTATGGACACTCCAACTATTTGTGAAATCTCCTTTAGTGTGACGAGTGCATTCAGCAAATCACACACTCTTTGACGTTTGCTTTCCTGATTACTCATATGGGCAAAAGTTTCTGAAAAGGTATGGATAATAGTGTTAGGTATGATTATGACATCAATATATATTTGGTTTCAAAACAACTGACGTAGTGCCTGCTGAGAAAAAACAACTAAATGTTCATTGTAAATTTTGCTTCCCCACCCTGTATACCCTCAGTAATATGATTGTGCCACACTCTGGCAACTTGCACCTTTAGGAAATCATGACTGAAAATGAACACAAATGGAAAAAAAAAAAAAAGGCTCAGGATTTAACAGCTAAACCTTGCAAACATGGAAAATCATGACAAAGGATGGAGACGAGCAGACTGGAAAATGGAAGCAGCACATTGTAGCTAAAACCTGACACTTTTCTGGATGATCGCCAAAGTAATATCTGTGTTCAATCAAATACACCCCCACACACATTGTACAAAACTACCTCTGTCTGCTGGATAAGAACCCACTACATGAATGGATCTACCTTCAGAGAACAGCGGATGCCAACTATTGAAAGTTACATCAACCAGACATGAGCTCACCTTTTTCTGGTATCTTTTCTGACATTTCTTTAAAAAGGAACAAAACACTGTAGATAGGTTACTGCACATGCAATATGAGGCTTGAACTGCCATAATAAGATAGATTATATTAGTATTCTGGTAAAACTTCTATTCTCAAAGGGCTTGTTATTTTAACACTGGAGTCGCATTGTTAATAACTATATAAAACTGAATGATTTTGATTGATATGTAGATCATACTGTGTTCAGGTTTGGTTTATAATATACTGTGGATATGTGGGAGTCAATAAAGTCAAAAGAATTTCATTTTTTGACAGCCACTTAATGCTTATGCGAGGACGTTGAATTTACAGCCACTTAAAAGTGTTTGCAAGCGCCATAGTTAATCAGCATAATAATAAAAACGCCACGTTTAACACGAGTTGATTTCCGAGGAGAAAAGAGAATAAGAAAATAAAGTTGAATAGGTATGAATGCACCAGTGGCTGTGCACCCCGTAACATTAGTAAGGACCAGTGGTGGATAAAGTACTCACTTTTTTTGACCAAAAAAAAAAAAAAAAATTACCAAAACAATGGTTATGCAATCAAATACTAACTATCATGTGACTTATGCTGTGTTCCAGGCAACCCGTAACTCATATTTTTCCAACCTTCCACCGGTAAAAATGCACTGGAATGAAAGTCAAACCTGTGTCTTCCCACTCGTGAACTCGTACTAGATCCATGTACTCCCAGTTCTGAGCTCTGACATCACCCATGAAACAACAATGGCGGCCCCCATGGATGCGGTGTAAATGCAAATTGTTTATTAAAACAAGGTAATGCTCTGACATTATTTATCTGCAAATGTTCTGCATAATCCGCAGCTACTCTATCGTTAGCTAGTTTTCAGTCCATTGAGTGCAAGAATAAATTAATACCAAATACACATCCAAATATACAAATAACATAAAAGGTAGAATAGCTTCTCTTGCCTTATGCGTCATTTTTACTCCTCTGTTTCCCTCAAATAAGCAAAGAGCAAACACCTTTGGCGATAGAAATGATTGTAAATGAGAATAATGGACAGTCCACCATGCTGGTTTGTTTACATCTAAGCTACCACAATTCCTTGTGCTCAAACAGTTTGGCATGACTTGCCTGGAATGTTACAAAGTTGTGAGTCATTGTTTGAAGTCGTGACTTACAAGCTCAAAAACTGGCCTGGAACGCAGCATAAAACAAACAGAAAAGAAAACATGGAATGCCGAAAAGCATTGTTTTTGTCAGTACAATGCCACAGATACTGATGTAAGAACTGAAGTGATTTTAATTATTACCAAGAAAACCATATAAGCTCTTAAATTAAACTCTTATGAGCTATTTTTGTTGTTATTATTATATTTGTCCAAACAAATGTACCTCTAGTTGTACTAGGCATTAAAATGACCAAGAAGTTGAAGAAAACAAGGGGTAGTCTAATCCTTTTTTCCATGTCTGTATTTTGTTGAAAAATAAGTCACTTTTTGATATAATAACTTTCAAATTCACTTTGAGAGTTTAATGAGCATTTTCATCTGAGTGCATATTTTGAACCTGGAAACAGTTTTTTGACATTGGAAGGTAAAAAGCAGATCAGATGGGATAGGTTTCTGCCAGCGTACGTACCTACTGCACTGTACAATTTGTTGTATTTGTATTTCAATCAAACACAACAAAGCAAAAAAGTTAAACACTAATTTAACGTGCCTGAAGTAAATCCTTCTTGTAGTGCCAGGGATGGTCATGGATCGTCACGCATGTCAGAAACGGACATTTTTAATAGATAGTAATCTCACATTGCATCATACAATGTGTTATCAACTTAAATAAATAGGGTACAGTTTATATGAGACAAAGAAAACAGCCTGCTTTGACAACAGACTTCCTTCATCCACATTTCTCTAAAGCAAACCCATGAGATGTGGATTATATTTATATTAATACTATCTGTAACATAAGGGCTGGCACTGACAGGAAGCACATGACTGACTTTACTTTTGTTTGCACAATAGACCGTTCTCATTACGTAGCACTTTATTTAATTTAGGTTTAAAAACTATTCTGATATTGGCAATTTATTTGGTTAATATGGTACCTGTGTTCCACCTTTACTTTCTTTTTATGACTTGGCAACTTTATCACTGTAAGGGCAATATTATCTTTAGAAAAACAGGTAGAAGGTTGCCATGTGCATTGCTGAGAGGTTTATTTTATTTTAAACATTAAACATTTACATTTGTCCTTACCAATTATTAATTTAACACAGCGAAGGCTAAGAAGCATACATTTTTTATCATTTGACCTCCTAAGGAACTTTAAAAATGCAATTTAATAATTAATAATAACACATAAAATGTGATCTTTTGCATCTCATCCTAATGTTTAGACACGCTAGCCCTTCACGATGCAGTTACTGTAAATGTATCTTTCAGTTTTTAGCAGGAAAACTGATGGAGCAGAGGCTGCAGATGTAAAGTTTACAGAAGTTGTGTGATGGACCTTTCTATGAACAGAATGTGGAGAAAAATGGACCTGAGTTGGTCATTGTGGCCCTCAATATGCAAATGAAGTCATATTGTGTTTCTATCTATCTATCTATCTATCTATCTATCTATCTATCTATCTATCTATCTATCTATCTATCTATCTATCTATCTATCTATCTATCTATCTATCTATCTATCTATCTGTTTTTCATGTATTCTGACAATTTGTTTTATTTTTAAGGACTAAAGTTGGCTTACTTTTTTTTGTTGCATATTCAAAATAAACTGAAACCAAAATAAACAAGTAGTTCCAGGCACAACATATCCCGCCCCTCGCACATATTTTACCCATTATAAGTAAATGGGAAGATTTTTAAAATTCAGAAAAGATTTGAACTTTGACCAACTGTTCCCAAAATGTAATGAGATCTATTCTGGGTCACTGGCAATCCATGAAGTCAGTTTGGTATGAATTCAACCAATAGTTTTGCTGCTACAGACCTGTGAAATTTTACCCATTATAAGTAAATGAAAAAAAAAAAGATAAAAAAAAAATCATAAAAAATTGAAACTTTGACCTACTGTTCCCAAAATGTAATGACATCTATTCTGGGTCACTGGCAATGTATAGACCAAATTTGGTATGAATTGAACCAATAGTGTTGCTGCTACAGTGTTAACAATCAAACAAACAAACTGAACCAAAAACAACATCCGTTGCCTGCCCTTCGGGGGGGCGGGGTAATAATAACAGGAAATGGGACCTCAGGTTCACTATAGATCAACTAAAGAAGTTTTATAACACTTTCAGATAAACTTGTAGAATGACAGCAGATATTATCAGTTTTCAAGGCTTCCAGGTACAAAGTCACAGTGCACAAACATTGGATTTCCCATATGACAAGGCTGTGAATGCATCACCTTTGAGCAAACACACCTTTCCTGTGCTTTCATTCTGCCTGTATTTGCATTTTTGCGATGCCTGTGCAGGCTGCTAGTCCAAATATCTTTTCTAATATGATAATGTTAGCTGGGTGGCAGAATGAATAGGCTATGTAAGCATTGTGAGTGAACCAGTGATTAATGCTTTGTTTTATCATCGGTTCCAGATGTTTTCATGCATTAAATCAGACAGCTGCCTCTTTACCAAACTGGTGGGAAAGGTCACTCATATTAAGACGGTGTACTGTCTTCAGTGCTCTAGTTTACCAAGTGCTAATTACATACATGGCTTTAACAACTCGCAGCAAATACAAATCATACACACACACAGATGCTGATTAATCAAGCCCCACATCACAACCCTGCCTGGTATTTGATAAAAGCCCCCCTTCCTTTGCACTGTAATGAATGCCAGCACAGGAGGGTGGTCTAAACCACCCAAACAGGATGAAATTAATTGATGCTGCTTGAGGGCAGCAGATAAAAATGAGATTGTTCTTTTTTAATATTATTATTTTTATCACCGGTGACCTAATTAACCTTTATTGGATTAGACTGTCTATTCATATCAGCTGGGGGGGGGGGGGGGTATTTTGTCTGGTGTCATGTTTAAAAAATGCTTCTCATTGCTGTTATCTCCCTGAATGCACCTCATTTAACCCATAAAGACCAAAAGCACCTACTGATCTGAAATGTTTAATACCTGTTGACTGACTAACCCTATCAATACATGTCAATAATTGGTGTTAAGTGCAGTTTGTCATTGTTTCATTGATTAACCAGTTAAACCCATGTAGTCTGATTAATGACAGTGGATGAAGACACTTGTTTTATGTTCAGTTAACTCTTTAAAACCTGACATGCAGTTTGGATGGCTGTAACTCTTTCACTGTTTGTGAAATTGGAAAAATTCCAACAATTTGTGAAACCTGAGATGTTACGCTTTGTAGGTTTTATTGGATCACTTTGGTAAATTCACTCATGTCTGTACTAGAAGTTGGAGAAGAAGCCATTTTAGCAGTAAATTGTAAATGACTGCAAGATTTTGAAAGATCTGGAAAAAATAAGTGCTTTGGTAAAATGGGTAAATGGACTCACTCACAGCATATTTTCTACTCTTTTTATAGTCAAAAAAAGAAAAAAAAAAGTCCAGGCAAACCATTTTAGGCTTAGGGTTTAAAGGGTTAATGATACATTTTCTGAAAAAGTCACTTTTTCTTCAGTTTTCTCTGTTTCTGATACGATAACTCTCAACTTCAATCTGCACTTTTATGAACATCTACATGATCAGTCAACTAAATATAGAAAAACACTTGATTTTTACTGGAAAAACAAAATACAGAAGATAATATAACAATAAATGGTGATAAATCACTTAATAAAGGTTAAATATAGAGAAAAATTGGGACCTGACATGAAAGTAAAAAATATTGCTGATGCTTTTTATGGATGGATGGATGGATGGATATTTTTTGGGTTCAGTTTATTTTGAATATGCAACAAAACCAAATAAGCCAACTTTAGTCCTTAAAAATAAAACAAATTACAAGAAAATAGATGGATGGATGGATGGATGGATGGATGGATGGATGGATGGATGGATGGATGGATGGATGGATGGATGGATGGATGGATGGATAGATAGATAGATAGATAGATAGATAGATAGATAGATAGATAGATAGATAGATAGATAGATAGATAGATAGATAGATAGATAGATAGATAGATAGATAGATAGATAGATAGATAGATAGATAGATAGATAGATAGATAGATGGATGGATGGATGGATGGATGGATGGATGGATGGATGGATGGATGGATGGATGGATGGATGGATGGATGGATGGATGGATGGATGGATGGATGGATATTTTTTGGGTTCAGTTTATTTTGAATATGCAACAAAACCAAATAAGCCAACTTCAGTCCTTAAAAATAAAACAAATTAGAAGAAAACATGAAAAACATACAGATAGATAGATAGATAGATAGATAGATAGATAGATAGATCATTTATGAAGCAAATTCAAATACAAACACTATCTGAAGTTAATTCCAAACTAATAACAAGCCCCATCATGACAATACAACAGTGTGCACTGACAGTCTGGAGTTGTAGATATGGGCATAATTCATATTCATCAGCATGTGCCTGTGGAGGTAAGCTGAATCATCTGAGCAGAGCAGGTTGCACTGAATTGTCAGGATTATGCTGCAGTGAAGATGTGTCAGAAGTCTGATTCGACATGGATCCTGCAGATGTAGAATCCCATTTTTCCTTTCAGAAAACATAATGTTTTAAGCTGCTCTAGCCGCGTGAAGTTTATGGCACCTTGAGTCACTCCGTGTTACTTTACTTTGGTGTCATAATTAGCTGTGACTACATTTTCAGTACCTGTTTGCCACTGCCATTTTTATATATATTCACAAGTCAGCAGTACAAAAGCCAGACTGGTAGCAAGTGTTAACATCTGCTGAAATCAAATGACAACATGCTTGTCACTTTTTATAACAAACAAGGTGTCAACACTTAACTAACAGCTGACATATAAAAAGAAAGAAGGAAAAAAGAAGAGAAGAGCAAGGTACTTTGAAACATCTACAAATACTGAATTATGAATAGCTGCTTCTTTACATTGCTACTAATACGCATTAAACATTAAAAATCAGACTAAAATGCAGAAATCAAACCTAAGATTATGACGACAGTTATCATAGACAGATAACAAAGGATTTATTATTATTATTATTATTATTATTATTATTATCAATAATAATAATAATAATAATAATAATAAACCATCTTAACAGATCTAAAATCACAATTGAAGCAGTTTGTCTTTGTCTTTGCCCAGTACTGTGTGTATTACCATTGGCTAAAATACAAAGAATGCATTTCCCAACAGGAAGAATACAATGAGTTAACCTTTCACCTTAACCTTTGGCCCATGTTTTGACATAAATTCTGCTAATAGATACATGCACACACAAATATAAATGGTAACATAACCGTCTGGGCAGAGGTCATAAGACAGAATAGTGAACAATGGAGCTACTTTTAACCCATAAAGGCCCAAACATCCACCGTCGACTAAAACCATCTACTGATCTAAACTGTTTAATACCTGTTGATCCACTAATCCTATCAATACATGCAAATAATTGGTGTAAAATACAGTTTGTCGTCTTTTCATGGTCATCAGATATGACCCATTTGGACGTTCAGAGGCTCCGTAGTTACCGTGGAAACACCGTCATCTTCTATAGCATTGATTCACCAGTAAAAGCCATGGAGTTGGATCAATGACAGTGGATGGACACACTGGGTTTATGTTCGGTTAATGATATATTTGCTGAAAAGGTTACTTTTTCTTCAGTTTTCTCTGTTTTTGATATAATAAGCATCACCTTTAATCTGAGCTTTTATGAGGTTTCTGCAGGTATCAGCAAATTTAATTGAATGCTTTTTAATGCCACTTTAAACACATTTAATGCCCATGTCCAACTGCAGATACAGTTTTATTTATAGATTTACAACAGTTTACCGTCGACATGCTTTAACCAGGTTCTGAATAGTTCCTCCTCCAATCACTTCTGCTGAAACTTCCATTTTCCCATTTTTCTGACATTTGCTAATATTCCCTCCACTCTTTCGCATGAGCACGCTCACAGTATGTTGCATTCTTAGCATCTGGTGCTGTGACTTTGTGTATTGGACATAAACAATTGCTAATTAAAGGGTTCAGCCTGTCAATCATCACACTATACTGGCGATCAAAATTATTAAATGTTTATATAATCAAAATAAATCATGAATAACAATGCTTTTTTTCCATCAAGTGTATTTATTTTTTTAAAGCCTCTGGACATCGAATTTAATGCTTTTTAATGCCATTTAAGGCCTTAATTTTCATAAAATCCATTTAATGACTTTTAATGCTTTTTAATGATCTGCAAAAACCCTGATTAATGAACATCTACACGATCAGTAAATTAAATATAGGAAAATACTTGATTTTCACAGAAAAAATGCAAAATAAAGGAGATAATATTATAGTAAATAGTAATAAATCACTTCAGAAAGGTTAAAAAGAAAGAAACATTAATTTGGGAAGTGCCACAAAAGTAGGCTGGGTCTTCATGGGTTAAGGCTCAGAAGGAAACCAGAGCAGCCTGGATTTGAAGAATTTACTATTTCACTAATCGTTTATATCACTTCATCTCAAATCTTTTGTGTGTGTGTGTACGAATTCTGGAAGGATGGTTGCAGAGGTTCAAATATAGCCTGCTTGCAATATAAAACTGTGGAGAGATGAGTCAGTTGACTGTGCTGTTTCAGACAGTTCCCACACAAGTGCAGTTCAAAGCTGGACATACGGTCTACAGTTCCAGCTCCTGTATCCATCACATAACACCCCCCCCACACACACACATACACACACACACAACCCCAGGCAAGTCACAGGTTGGTCTCTGTATCAGACATAAACGGGTAATTGACAGGCCATTGCCTACACCTTGTCCTTTTCACTCCCTGTATCCAGTGAAACCATCTCTTATTCATTTAATATTTGCTTGGCTCTGAGCCCGGCACATCACATCGGTACTGACTGCTGAACTTTCCGGCCAAAGCCTCTGAACCTTTCAAGCGTGAGCTGAACAGAGGGTTAGACACTCAGGGCCAGATTGGTGTGTGGTGTGTTTGCGTGTGTTTCCACTCAGTGTATAGTTGTATGCTCTGTGATGTGTTTAATGACATGTCTAGTCAGAGAGTGAAGATTTAGAGGAGCTGTGAATATAAGGCATGGATCCTGGAAGTGTGGACGGAAAGCAATTCTTCTTCTTCTTCTTCTTTATATTATTATTACTTTTCATTACTGTTCTTATTCTTATTATTTTCATTCTTGTTCTTATTCTTCTTATTCTTAATCTCGTTCTTATTCTTATTTTTTTTTATTGTTGTTCTTGTTGTTATTATTATAATAGTGTTTTAATAGAGTGTTTTAATATGTATATTTAGAGCTAAATGCATGTATGTATGTATGTATGTATGTATGTATGTATGTATGTATGTATGTATGTATCTATCTATCTATCTATCTATCTATCTATCTATCTATCTATCTATCTATCTATCTATCTATCTATCTATCTATCTATCTATCTATCTATCTATCTATCTATCTATCTATCTATCTATCTATCTATCTATCTATCTATCTATCTATCTATCTATCTATCTATCTATCTATCTCTATTTCTATTTCTATATATGTGTGTGTGTATGTATGTATGCATGTATGTATGTATGTATGTATGCATGCATGTATGTATATGTATGTATGTATGTATGTATCTATCTATCTATCTATCTATCTATCTATCTATCTATCTATCTATCTATCTATCTATCTATCTATCTATCTATCTATCTATCTATCTATCTATCTATCTATCTATCTATCTATCTATCTATCTATCTATCTATCTATCTCTATTTCTATTTCTATATATGTGTGTGTGTATGTATGTATGCATGTATGTATGTATGTATGTATGCATGCATGTATGTATATATGTATGTATGTATATATGTATGTATATCTATGCACGTATATATGTATGTATGTATGTATGTATGTATGTATGTATGTATGTATGTATGTATATGTATGCACGTATATATGTATGTATGTATGTATGTATGTATGTATGTATGTATGTATGTATGTATATGTATGCACGTATATATGTATGTATGTATGTATGTATGTATGTATGTATGTATGTATGTATGTATATGTATGCACGTATATATGTATGTATGTATGTATGTATGCATGCATGTATATATGTATGTATGTATGTATGTATGTATGTATGTATATGTATGTATGCATGTTTATGTTTATGTTTATGTATTTGGCAGACGCTTTTTTCCAAAGCGACTTACAGGGGAAAACCAATTAAATCACTCAGTCAATCAAATTTTATTTATATAATGCCAGATCACAAAAAAAGTTATCTCATGACACTTTATATATAGAGTTGGTCAAAAACCAGACACTAAGCCAATTACAAAAACCCAACAGAATCCATGTATGTATGTATGTATGTATGTATGTATGTATGATGTATATATGTATGTTAAACCCCTCCCCCCTGGGCCTGATCTTGTGACAAAATCTTCTAAAAAATGCCAGATCGGTAGCCAATACCGATCGAGACATCCCTAGTATGATCTACATTTGATGTCTCAGGCTCATGTTCATGACCAAAAACAACAATAAACTTGCCTGAATTGGGATTTGTCACCTAGTTTTGCTAGTCTGTCTGTTTTCCCTGTCCACATGTATACAAACAACAACACAATTTACATGTGGACAGGACACCCACACACAGAGACTCATATTTATCTGGGGAAATACCCATCATTCCTCATAAATTAAAAGTGTGAAAAAGTAGCATTCAGCGGGAATAAAACATAACAGATATTTTGTATTTGCAGATTATTGCATTTCAGGACATAATCAGTTGGAGTATTGGTGTGCACAAGAACGACTGCATTTGTTTGCTTAATGTTAATGTCATGTTAGGTCTGTAGCTTTTATATTTTTGGTGGATAGTCTGGAATTGACTGAAATTAGAGAAGAAACACATCTGAACTCCCCTGCTGAAAACAAATTTGAGACGGGAATACAAGCACAGCATCTCATAGCCCTAAGCCAACATAAAGATACAGAAATAGATTTAAAGTGAGGTTTTATTGTTTTAAAATCTTCTTCTTGCAAACACAGATGAGGCAGAAAGTGACTTCAGGCATGTATAGGCAGCTCTGTGAATATTCTCACACAACTGATGGTGGTTCATGTGGTTTTAGCAGTTTTTCCCACAGTATAAGAGTCAATATAACCAAGAAAAACGGCAATAAGAGATTATCTCACAGGCTAAGCTAAAGTAATACAATGACTCTGACTGTCATGGGGAGTTTAAGGGACCTTCAGCTACACAAGATTGCTTTATTTTGTTACATTTAGCTATAATTATATTTTAAATCATTTTTTTGTCATTGCCTTTTTTTTGCAAATTGAACAAATCAGCAGAATTAAAAGCAAACTGGTTGCAGGGGTTCATGTACACAAAACTGGTGTAATTTTCCTTTAGCAAACTGGGTGTCGACATTTAACGACAACAGCTGATATGAAAAGACAATTAGAAAAGTACTTCGAGTAACTTCGAGTACTGTGAAACTTCTACAAACACTGAATAATGAGGAATAGCAGTTTAAATCAAACCTAATGTGCAACTACATTAAAATTCATCTGAGTCAATTTGCGTGAGACAAGTAGGAGTCAACTGAGACTGTAAAAGTGCAGATACAAAAACCAAAACGAAAAAGAAAAGACTTTTCGACTCTTCAAATCCAGGCTGCTCTGGTTTCCTTCTGAGCTTTACCCCATAAAGACCCAGCCTACTTTTGTGGCACTTCCCAAATTATTTTTTCTCTCTATTTAACCTTTCTTAAGTGATTTATCACCATTTACTACAATATTACCTCCTTTATTTTGCATTCTTTCAGTGAAAATCAAGTTTTTTCCTATATTTAATTTACTGATCGTGTAGATGTTCATTAATCGGGGTTTATGTGGGTCATGAAAAAGCATTAAAAGTCATTAAATAGATTTTGTGAAAATTAAGGCCTTAAATGGCATTAAAAAGCATTAAATTCAATGTCCAGAGGCTTTAAAACAATTAAATACACTTGATGGAAAAAAAAAAACATTCTTATTCATGATTTATTTTAATTATACAGGGTGGGGAAGCAAAATTTACAATGAACATTTAGTTGTTTTTTCTCAGCAGGCACTACGTCAATTGTTTTGAAACCAAACATATATTGATATCATAATCATACCTAACACTATTATCCATACCTTTTCAGAAACTTTTGCCCATATGAGTAATCAGGAAAGCAAACGTCAAAGAGTGTGTGATTTGCTGAATGCACTCGTCACACCAAAGGAGATTTCAAAAATAGTTGGAGTGTCCATAAAGACTGTTTATAATGGAAAGAAGAGAATGACTATGAGCAAAACTATTACGAGAAAGTCTGGAAGATACTATTAAAGAAGAATGGGAGAAGTTGTCACGCCAATATTTGAGGAACACTTGCGCAAGTTTCAGGAAGCGTGTGAAGGCAGTTATTGAGAAAGAAGGAGGACACATAGAATAAAAACATTTTCTATTATGTACATTTTCTTGTGGCAAATAAATTCTCATGACTTTCAATAAACTAATTGGTCATACACTGTCTTTCAATCCCTGCCTCAAAATATTGTAAATTGTGCTTCCCCACCCTGTATAAACAATTAATAATTTTGATCGGCAGTATAGTGTGATTATTGACAGGCCGAACCCTTTAATTGGCTATTGTTTATGGCCGATGCACAAAGTCACAACACCGGATGCTTGGAATGCAACATGCTGTGAGCGTGCTCATGCCATGGCGAAAGAGTGGAGGGAATATTAGCAAATGTCGGAAAAAAATGGGAAAATGCAAGTTTCAGCAGAAGTGATTGGAGGAGGAACTCTTCAGAACCTGGTTAAAGCCTGACGACGGTATAAAACTATATATAAAACTGTGGACCGGGTCTACTAAGATCCCAATTTGCGTGTTCTAATTTATGTGCGCAATCTAGAATTTTGCAAAGGGGGGTTGAACCATGGTTTGCGGGTGATTTACTAAGCAAAGTCTTGGAGACTGCCCTATTTAAATGAATGAATTACTGGAGACAATACACTGTAAAAACTGCTCTGGGATACACCAGCACTACTAGGAACAGTGATCCAGACGCACGGAAATGTAATGTTGGAGGAGTTATAGAAGGTATTGCATGACTCATTCATTTATTTTTCATTTTATACATGGGGGGGGGGGGGGTTGGGTTGACTGTCAGGAGCACATAATTTTGTCACACTGTAGCCCAGTGGTTCTCAATCTTTTTCTGTCGGGCCCCCCTTTGGAGCACGAAAAATCTCTAAGCCCCCCTCAACCCCAACAACATTGTACCTGTGGTGCAATTACAACTTTTATTGAAAGAAACATCAATATTGTTAGAATACTTTTTGCTTTTCCTTGAATAATTTGTTGTGCAAATTAAAAATAAGTTCGATTTTTGATTGAAAAATATAAATGACCTCAACAAAACTGCTCCCTGAGACATTATTTTTCCAATTAAAAATAGGAAATGTGTAATTATCTTACAACTATGACAATAAGGTAATTTTTTTTTATAGTACAACAAACAAATGTTGGTAACAAAGATGAACATTTTAACAATATCAGTGGCTGCAATGAGCCTGTTTCCGTTGCACATCTCAGAATATTAAAGTGCAATCTGTACAAACTGTGCAAAACCAGAAACATTGCACATTTTTCTTTTCCAGTCCAATCCTTGTCCATTGTCCAAACCTAAACTCTTGGTCTAGTCTAGTGACAGATCACTATGGCAGTAGATTTGTTTGTTGTATGTCCCTAAAATGAGTCCAGGGTGCTCCAATGCTAAAACATTAGCCCCACCTGATACATGTTCTAACCTGAAGAAAAAAAACAAAACACCTAGGAATGATTCTATGCCCCCCCGGAAAGTCTTTGCGCCCCCCCCCCGCACCCCACAGTTTGAGAAACACTGCTGTAGCCTAATGTCGGTGCGTATTTTTAATCACAATCGTCAGATCAAATGGAAAAGAATCATTCATAAAATTTTCACACGAGGGGGAAAAATGCGTTCTCTGCATCTCGTTTCATCCTTTCGATGTCTCCTTTTTGTGACAATAACCACTTCCGTGTGTGCGCAATTACGCATAGCCTACAAACTGTCTGCACCTCCTTTTGT
The DNA here is from genome assembly GCF_902148855.1 of Sphaeramia orbicularis. Taxonomy (NCBI): domain Eukaryota; kingdom Metazoa; phylum Chordata; class Actinopteri; order Kurtiformes; family Apogonidae; genus Sphaeramia; species Sphaeramia orbicularis. The sequence continues at coordinate 42,203,676 of NC_043978.1, forward strand.
GACATGTTAAATATAGATGCAGTTTCTATCAGCAAAATTGCTTTTGGGTTTGATAAATCACTTTGCGTGTGCTAAATTCATATATTTAGTTATTTTCTCCTCCCAGCACATGCACAACTGCGTGTAAACTCCCCATATTACATATTCATTGTGGCAAATGTACTAACTGGATGCAGACAAGCTATTTTGCACCTTTGAAAGACGCAACCCTTAGTGCGCACTGTTAGTACAACAGTTTGGACATTATTTTTTTGCTTGTGCAATGAGTTTGCACACATTTTAATACATGCAAACCTTCAGTAGATCTGGCCCTGTATCTGCAGTTGGACATGGGTATTAAATTTGTTGGAAGTGGCATTAAAAAGCATTAAATTAGATTTGCTGATACCTGTAGAAACCCTGAAAACAAAGCTCAAACTGTGAGGTATACTGACATTTACCATAATAAAGTTTGTGTTTCAATTTGTGGTTGGATCGTTTTTTAACTGTTCCCATTCTCCAGAGTCCATCCTTTTTATGTTAGATGATCCTTAGCAGAAGACAAAAAAATAAAATAAAAAAACACACTGACTCCAACCACAGACTCCATTAATGATAGGAAATGCTATAAGGTTTTCTGAATAGGGATTTTGGGACATATTTGTGCAGCTGATGGAGCCATGAAGTGGAAGTCACGTCGGCACCAGTCTGGCAGTCACCGCTGCAAGAAAAACCACAATCAATCTCAAGTTCCCATGTGAGGCTTAACATACAGATAATAATAGCAATTAGATATGTCTGTTTCCCCGAGAGTCACGTTTAGGATTAATTGCGGAAGGACAAATTGTGGTAGTTCCTATTTCCTGCCCCGCTACCCTCAGGTCAAACACAAAATTAAGCGGGTGACGGTAATGAAATAGGGGGTATTCCTATTAAGAATGAGCATGTGTGCTATTTAACAAAGCAGGCAGAGGAGTGAGAGTAGCATAGATGTGCATTTACCCAACGAGGTAACCGATTAATTCCAAAGCTTCCTAGAAAGAGATTTCCAGTGTGATAAACTGCAGCCCGTGGCTCAGATTATCTATTAACAATCTGGAAAAAAAAGAGGGAAAGAGACTCGGCTTTGCCTCCAGATTGTTATAGCGAGACATGGGCTGCCAGGAGCTGAGGCGCTATCGAGGTGATCTCAACTCGACTCTCCAAGGGCGCCGTCAAAACTCCAAATGGAACGTTTAGTAATGTTTCTGCACGTTTACTTCCATTTCCTGTAGATTTGAACAAACACAAAACTTGTATTTTTTCTGCTTTATTAGTGTATTGTATTTATATTATTTATTTCTTTTATTTCTTTACCTTTTTTTGCTTTCTTGCTGGTAATTATTATTAGGTAATTTCCCTTGTGGTTCATCTAAAGCACTACTCAGACTGGATTAGTTTTACATGGGCATGTGGGGTAATGTCACTTTACCTGGACAATAAACTGGACCGGTCACATAACACAGACAGCTTCTACAGGGTGGGGAAGCAAAATTTACAATGAACATTTGGTTGTTTTTTCTCAGCAGGCACTACGTCAATTGTTTTGAAACCAAACATATATTGATGTCATAATCATACCTAACACTATTATCCATATCTTTTCAGAAACTTTTGCCCATATGAGTAATCAGGAAAGCAAACGTCAAAGAGTGTGTGATTTGCTGAATGCACTCGTCACACCAAAGGAGATTTCAAAAATAGTTGGAGTGTCCATAAAGACTGTTTATAATGTAAAGAAGAGAATGACTATGAGCAAAACTATTACGAGAAAGTCTGGAAGATACTATTAAAGAAGAATGGGAGAAGTTGTCACCCGAATATTTGAGGAACACTTGCGCAAGTTTCAGGAAGCGTGTGAAGGCAGTTATTGAGAAAGAAGGAGGACACATAGAATAAAAACATTTTCTATTATGTACATTTTCTTGTGGCAAATAAATTCTCATGACTTTCAATAAACTAATTGGTCATACACTGTCTTTCAATCCCTGCCTCAAAATATTGTAAATTTTGCTTCCCCACCCTGTACAGGAAAGGACAGAGTCGTCTGTACTTCCTGAGGAGACTGGGGTCCTTCAACATCTGCAAGAAACTGCTGCTGATGTTTTACCGGTCTGTCGTGTCTGGTGTTCTCTTTTATGCTGTTGTCAGTTGGGGAGGCAGCATTAAAAAAAAGGACTGGACAGACTGGTGAGGACAGCTGGCTCAGTGGTGGGAACAGAACTGGACTCCCTGGTGTCAGCTGCAGAGAGAAGGACCCTGGAGCAGACTGTGTCCATCCTGGACAACCCCCAGCATCCTCTGCACAGGACAGTGATCAGGCAGAGGAGTGTGTTCAGCTCCAGGCTGCTGTGTCTGACCTGCTCCACTAACAGGCTCAGGAACTCTGTCATCCCCCTGGCCATCACACTGTACAACTCATCACTGAGTGGTCGGGGGGGGGAGGGGTTGGTCTCTGTCTCGGTCATGACCACATTAGGACTGATCCAATGAGACTTTAACCCTTTCATGCACGAATTATGAGAACCTTAATCAAGATTTTTTTCCTGAGTATTTTTATTCCTCTTTAGGCACGAAAAAAACAATTTGATTGAATTTTTTTAAAAAATTTTTTATGAACCTATTTTTCATGGAGTTACAAAAATGTCCACTCAGCTGGACACCATGTGTTTAATTTTTGAAGCAAAGAAACATGCATTTACTGTCATACTGTGTGAAAACTATGAAATAAATGTTTTTTTTAATGTTGCTAATCTGATGTTTTCTCACATTTTAACATACTATAATCACTCAAATAATATGCAAAAAACAACAAAACACAACAACTTAAAAAAACAAACAAACAAACAAACTGTTAATTACAGTCTAATAACAACTAACAATTGATTTACACTCAAATATGTTTCTGTGGATCAGGTTTATCAAGAACAGGAATGTTACAGTAACGGTATGAATTGCAGTGTATTATGGGATGGTGCATAAGTATCCACTGTGTTGGTTGATATGCAAGTAAAACAACAAAACCCATGAATATACAAGAGAACAGCTGTAGAATAACTGTCCACTGGAGTGACCACTGTGCATGAAAGGGTTAAAGTATCCAAGCAGCTTATGCAGTTGGACTACACCTACTTTTCAAAACACCGTAGATCACTTAAATAACTGGTACACTTAAATCACTGTTTCACTTTATATCACTGCCCTGAAATGTGTAAATACAATCATTCATTCATTTTCTGAACCTGCTTTATCCTCACTAGGGTCACGGGGGTCGCTTGGAGCCTATCCCAGCTACATAGGGGCGAAGGCGGGGTACACCCTGGACAAGTGGCCAGTTCATCGCAGGGCTGAACATATAGAGACAAACAATCACTCTCACATTCACACCTATGGGCAATTTAGATGAACCAATTAACCTATCAGTGCATGACTTTGGATGGTGGGAGGAAGCCGGAGTACCCGGAGAGAACCCACGCAGACACGGGAGAACATGCAAACTCCACACAGAAAGGTCCCACCCCATCGACTGGTGTTGGAATCGAACCCAGGACCTTCTTGCTGTGAGGCACGAGTGCTAACCACTGCACCACCGTGTCACCTGTAAATACAGTCAGAAGTCTTTATTTACAGTACGGTACAGGAAGCTCTTTTAATAATGCTGCGTTTCTACTACGTGGAACCGGCTCGACCCGGCTCGACTCCGGTACCAGGTCCTATTCCTGGAGACCGTTTCCATTACAGGATACTACCAACTTTAGAGTACCTGGACGTCATAGCGATGCGGCGCGTTACTTCCATGAATGTTTTAATTCCTCTTGAGGCATGAAAAAAACAATGCAATTGATTTATTTTTTTCATGAAGTTACAAAAATGTCCACTCAGCTGTACACCATGGGTTTAATTTTAGAAGCAAAGAAATATGTATTTACTGATATACTGTGTGAAAACTGTGAAATAAATTTTTTTTAATGCTGCTGATCTCATGTTTTCTCATATTTTAACATACTCTAATACTAGTTATTACACACTTCATGGAGATAATATGCAAAAAAACCCCAACTTTTTGTTTAGAAAAACAAACAAAAGAAACTGTTATTTACAGTCTAATAACAATTAGCAATTTTTTTAAATTTTTTTTTTTACACTCAAACATGTTACTGCAGATCAGGTTTATCTAGAACAGTAAAGTTACAGTACTGGTGTGAATTGCAGTATATAAGATGATGCATAAATGTCCACTGTGTTGGCTGATATGGAACTAAAACAACAAAATCCATGAATATACAAGAGAACAGCTTTGAACAGATGTCCACTGTAATGACCACTATGCATGAAAGGGTTAAGCTAATTTTTTTTATTAGCCACATAGCTTAGCGTACCTAAAGCAATCTGAAGTCCTGTGCCTCTAACAAGCGCTTTCGACCTTCTTTTGCTGAATCATGTTTGTCGTACACCAATTCCGACAACACAAGAGGTTTCACATGCACTTGTCCGACTGAGTGCTTCTTCAAGAGCCTCTGTGCTTGAAACAGGATATAACTGAATATCTACACACATATTAACTACTGGTCTACTCACATGGGATTAGTATTACCTAGGCTCATTTTCCTGGACCTTTTTACAGAAGGTAAAAGTTGTGGTAATCTTTACCGACATAGAACATTCAGATGGGACTAAAATCTCTGGCAATTATTACTTTACCCCACGTACCTATGTAAAACTCATCCCGTCCAAATAAGGCTTTTGTCTAAGTCTAAAGTTTTCCCATGTTTGAAAAAAAAAAAGGTGAATAATTAGCCACCTTAACCCTTTCATGCATGAATTATAAGAGCCTTAATCAAGATTTTTATTCATGAGTGTTTTTATTCCTCGAGGCATTAAAAAAAACAAGGTGACTGAAATAGTTTATATGAACCCATTTTTCATGGAGTTGCAAAAATATCCACTCAGCTGGACACCATGCATTAAATTTTTGAAGCAAAGAAATGTATTTACTGATAAACTGTGTGAAAACTATGAAATGAAAACATTTTTAATGCAACTAATCTGATGTTTTCTCAAATTTTAACATACACTAATGCTTGTCATTACTCACTTCATGGAGGTAATATGCAAAAAAACCCCACAAAAACCTGTTAATTACAGTTTAATAACAATGACAAGCAATTGATTTACTCTCAAACATGCTAGTGCACATCAGGTTTATCAAGAACAGTAAAGTTACAGTAACAGTATGAATTGCAGTGTATGGGATGGTACATGCACTGCAAAAATCTAAATCTGACCAAGTGTATTTTTCTCATTTCTAGTTAAAATATCTCATCACACTTAAAATAAGACAGAATCACCTATAGAGTAACTTTTTATTTTTTGCTTAATTCAAGCAAAAAAAAAAAAAAAAAAAAAAAATCTACCAATGGAACAAGTGAAAATTATCTTGGTAAGATTTTTTAAAATAAGAATTTGCAGATCTATTGTCTATAAATCAGTTATTATTTCTCGCTGAAAAGTTCCTCTTTAGGTGATTCTGTCTAATTTTAAGCATGATGAGATATGTGAGTGTCCACTGTGTTGGCTGATATGGAACTAAAACAACAAAATCCATGAATATACAAGAGAACAACTGTCCACTGTAGTGACCACTATGCATGAAAGGGTTAAAGCTGGAGCCATCACTCATTTATAGATTAAAACTGGGGAAATATGTGATTGTGATGACACATTTATGGAGAAGCTCCAGTTGTTTTGATTTCCTGTTTCCATCCATCTGCTGCTGTTATCAGAAAGTAACTGCTGTTGGTAATCAGCCTAGCAGGCTAGTCGAGTTACGTAACATATGTCAGCCAATCCACCTTCAGATGGAGATGGATTATCAACAAGAGATTCAGGGTCAGTTCACTATATACATCCATAACATCAGTAACACAGGCCCACTCATCCACCTGTGGCTGCTTTGGCTGACTGTTAAAATATATTCTGCTCATTCTGACTCATTGTTATTGTATTCAAGTTATCTGTAAACTGGGTATGGATTGTATATTCTGTAAATGTGTAATTTTATCTGTATTATGTGATTGTATGTTTGGTTCAACATTGACATAAGTGAGTTTTAGGTTATTTTCTTTTTCTTCTTTTTTTTGTTGGTTAATCTAATTGTTTTCTCTATCTATCTATCTATCTATCTATCTATCTATCTATCTATCTATCTATCTATCTATCTATCTATCTATCTATCTATCTATCTATCTATCTATCTATCTATCTATCTATCTATCTATCTATCTATCTGTTTTTCATGTTTTCTTGTAATTTGTTTTATTTTTAAGGACTGAAGTTGGCTTATTTGGTTTTGTTGCGTATTCAAAATAAACTGAACCCAAAAAATATCCATCCATCCATCCATCCATCCATCCATCCATCCATCCATCCATCCATCCATCCATCCATCCATCCATCCATCCATCCATCCATCCATCCATCCATCCATCCATCCATCCATCCATCCATCCATCCATCCATCCATAAAAAGCATCAGCAATATTTTTTACTTTCATGTCAGGTCCCAATTTTTCTCTATATTTAACCTTTATTAAGTGATTTATCACCATTTATTGTTATATTATCTTCTGTATTTTGTTTTTCCAGTAAAAATCAAGTGTTTTTCTATATTTGATTCACTGATCATGTAGATGTTCATAAAAGGTCAGATTGAAGTTGAGAGTTATCGTATCAGAAACAGAGAAAACTGAAGAAAAAGTGACTTTTTCAGTAAAATATATCATTAACCCTTTAAACCCTAAGCCTAAAATGGTTTGCCTGGACTTTTTTTTTTCGTTTTTTTGACTATAAAAAGAGTAGAAAATATGCTGTGAGTGAGTCCGTTTGCCCATTTCACCAAAGCACTTATTTTTTCCAGATCTTTCAAAATCTTGCAGTCATTTACAATTTACTTGTGTCCTGATTATTTTGTCTTTTTTTAAAGTAATGATCACTACATTTAGCTGACATATCTCTTGCAAAAGAATTTATAATTTCCTGGTTACATATAGATTTAAAAAAAATAAAAAATAAAAAATAGGAATAATGTACACCAAACCAAACAAGTAGAGCAAAAATAAATAAATAAATAAACAAACTAGTGATGCAGGACCCATGATGCTGATCATCCTGAAGTGGTTTATTTTGTTATAGAGTTGTTCGTTGTATGTTAATTCACTTGTTACGTAGATATGTGAAAGAAGGAGTATGTTATTAACCCTTTCATGCATAGTGGTCACTCCAGTGGACAGTTATTCTCCAGCTGTTCTTTTGTATATTCATGGGTTTTGTTGTTTTAGTTCCATATCAGCCAACACAGTGGACACTTATGCAACATGCCATACACTGACATTCATGCTGTTACTGTAACTTTGCTGTTCATGATCAGCAGTGACATGTTTTAGTGTAAATCAATTGCTAATTGTTATTAGACTGTAATTGACAGGTATTTTTTAAAACTTTTTTTTTCTTTTTTTTTTTGCATATTATCTCCATGCAGTGTATAATAAACATTTGATTAGCACCATTAAAAATGTTTTTATTGCAAAGTTTTCCACATCACTTTCTAATATTAGATTTTTAATACTTGTTTCTTTGCTTCAAAAATTAAATACATGGTGTCCAGCTGAGTGGAAATTTTTGTAACTTAAAAAAAAAAAAGATTGTATTGTTTTTTTTATGTCTAAAGATAAATAAAAACACTGCGGAAAAATATCTTGACTAAGGTTCACATAATTCATGCATGAAAGGGTTAATAATGTAATAATAATGTTGACAATGATCTTTTTGTGTGTATGATCAAAACCACTGCCAACAGTTACTCAGAAATACCACTGACCAATCAGAATCAAGTATCAATCTAAGTAGTGTAATAATCTAAGATAAACCAGTTAAATACCATTTATTTTATATGACAGTCTTACAGTGATCCTGCAAAAATCATAGACTTAGTAGACTTGACACTTTAAGATGATTTGATAATTACTGTCCACATTGTAACCCTCTACTGGACATTTACAAAATGAAAAAAGCTAAAAGTGAAGTCTATTATCACGCATAATATTTTCTTTTTTTCTTTTTTTTTTTTAGTCACGTCCCAATTGTTAAAACAGTGCAGTTCATTAATCATAAATTGAACTTTGCCCAGTATAAGAAAGTGAAAAAAGCACCAAAAAAATGTGAATTCTTCCATTAAGAGAACTTTCATTATGCCTTTGTGTGATCAAGTTCATATCTTTATCTTTAGTAAAAAGAAGAAGACATCATTGCAACATTCACGACCTTCGACTGTCACAACCTCTAAAAGACGGAGGTTATGATGAAAGAGGAGCCGAATCAAGTGGTTCATCTATCATTATATACAGTCTATCGTCAGGCATTCCTGGAACAAAAAGGAAAATAAAAGAACAAGAATTAAATGTGCTTGAAGGTTTGGAGAAGTGTCTACGGAAACATCATCATCGCACAAATCATGACATATAAGTGGTATGTTTTTGTTTTTTTACTGGAGGTCAACGTGTAAAGTTTGTACCTATTGTACAGTATTACAGTATTTTTACAAGGTCCTTCAAACCCAGTAAAAACCTTGCCCGATGGTCTCCCTGGACAACCGAAAAGAAAAAAAAAATTAAAAACATCTCAGAAGGAATAGCACCAGCTCACTCACTCTCTTATCAGAGGCTGCCAGATGCCAGCCCACAACACCATCCCACACACAGCCTGAAGGTGCACCGCAACATGAAGCCATCGCACTGGGGAGGGAGAGCTGGGAGAGAGTGAGATACAGTACTGACTGAGAGGAAAAAGGAAAAGAGACGTATAGCCTGGGAACATTCGGAAGGAAAAGTGGATCACCGTGCGGAGGAGGGTCGATCGGAGCAGAGGGAGGCAGGGGAAAAAGTGGATCGGTAGCGTCAAAGAGCAATCTCTTTTTCCCCACCATGCCTGAGAGGCTTGAGACCAAAGAAAGGAGAAACAACTTTAGATGGGTTCTGACAGAGTGTGATCTGTTACCGTGTTAAAAAAAAAAAAAAAAAAAAAAAAAAAAAAAAAGAAGAAGAGAAAAATGCAGTCTATGATGGTTCCCACGGCAGCTTTGTGGCAACAGTAAAGATGATGCAAATCACTTGTGAGTAACAAGCTCCATCCATCACCCTTGTTACAGCTCCAACATACCGCACAGGCCCAGCGGCGAAGCCACTCATGCACACATTGTATGCAAAAGCCTACAGGCTGTCTTTCACTGTGGGTGGAAGCTTTCTAAATTTTACATGTGGAAGGCAGAAAACCTTTTACCAGAGCGAGATACACCGTCTGATCAAGCCATCTGTGATTAGATTTTGACAGGCTGCTGAAAGTGCGGTGGTTGACAGCCCCAAAATTCAATTTTGTTTCACTTTCTCATGTGCCGGGCTCAAAGACAACTATCTGTGATGACATTCAGATGTACACACACTTGACAGACGCAGCCGCGTACACAGCCATGCACACACGACGGCTGGCAGATGCTCACTGCCTTAACTTCTTTTTCGGGCTGCCACTGAAAGCTGATTACCAGCACCACTCGTCCTCCAAACAAACAGCAGAGAGCTAGCAGGATATGTGATTGTGAGAAAGAGGGAACATATGAGTAGCAATCATGAAAGCACTGAACCTTGTGTGATGACTTAATTCTTATGTCGATGGTGAAAGAAAGGAGACGTATTTGTGTTTGAGGGAATGAGGACTGTGTCTCGTGTGTGTAGGTTTTGAGAGGTCAGAGCGATATCTACAAACTGATAAACTTGTCTGACCAAGAGTAAGACGATTTGTTTATCATCAACAGCTGGACATCAGGAATGAACTCCACTTCTTTATGAACCTCAGCAGAAATACCCCTAATATTCAGTATGACAAAAAAATAAAGTAAGCGCCTACCAGTCCTGTGTGATTTGTCTTAACCCATAAAAACCCAATACTACACAGAAAATGAGTAAAATGAAAAAAAAGAAATTGAAGAAAATTTGACTCTGCTCAGATAATATTTGGTCCTTCTCTAAAAAGAGTAAAAGTTACTGTTTGGGCAGAGCTCTCCAAACTCAAAATAGAGCCAACTTTACTCTTTTTGAGGAAAATACTTTTGACTTTGGAAAATATGTTCAGTAATTTTTCCTGTGTACTTTTGTGTCAGTTCCCATATGATTTTTTCCTCAGAATTTAAGGTTTTCTGAAATGATTTATAACCATTCATTACAATATTATCCTCTGTTTGGCATTATTTCAGTAAAAATCCTATTTTTCAATATTTAATCCTCTGATCATGGAAATGCTCATGAAAGCTCAGATTAAAGATGAGGGTTATATTATAGGAAAGAGTGATTTTTTCAGCAAAATAGATCAATAACTGAACATAAACCAAGTGTGTCCATCCACTGTCATTGATCCAACTTCATGGGTTTTACTGGTGAATCAATGTTGAAGAAGATGACGGTGTTTCCATGGTAACTACGGAGCCTCTGAATGTCCAAATAGGTCAAATCTGATGATCATGAAAAGATGACAAACTGCATTTTACACCAATTATTTACATGTACTGATAGGATTATTGGATGAGTAGATACTTGTCCTTTCCGGTGGATGTTTGGGTCTTTGTGGGTTAAAGTCAACTATCTGTTAATAAATCCATCACATACTGATACCTACTACTACTACCTACAGTGGAGGTCTGCTTACACTTAAAGCAAAGAACATCTTAGACTAGCAATACAAGGTCAAAGGACAGATGAGGAGGAGGTGTTAATGTGCTATAGGGATGTCAAAATGAGGTGTGAGATATGTGAGAAGATGTAGACGCATGTTCGTCTACATGTTACTCCAGTTTACGAATATACTGATCTGAAAAATGAGAGAAGGAGGAACAATAACAATACAAGGATGTTAGATTTAACACGCTCAAAGGTCGTAGGTCAGACCTGGGCATTGTACGGATAGCTGACCCTCACTGGCCCGCATGAGGTCATCGGCAAATTAAAAGTCAATGCAAATACAGGGTGGGGAAGCAAAATTTACAATGAACATTTAGTTGTTTTTTCTCAGCAGGTACTACGTCAGTTGTTTTGAAACCAAACATATATTGATGTCATAATCATACCTAACCCTATTATTCATACCTTTTCAGAAACTTTTGCCCATATGAGTAATCAGGAAAGCAAACGTCAAAGAGTGTGTGATTTGCTGAATGCACTCGTCACACCAAAGGAGATTTTGCGATAAATCTGTCATTTCTGCGGTTCAGAACAGCATCGACAGTGAAGATCTTTTCATCTGAAAAGATCGTTACAATGGAGGACTTTTTCTTGAACCATGTAATAATTTTCTTGCACCTTTCCAACCTCTTTTCCTTCATAGCTGTTGTCAAAAAGTGTTTCGGTGTTCTTGTGTAAGATTTTAACTTCAAATCATATTTTACTGCATTTCTAACGGTCTTGTTGTCTACCTCAAGCTCAATTGCCATTTTTCTCATGGATTTGGTTGGATCCTTTAGGATTTTGGATTTGAGAGCTTTAATAAAAGCTTTGGTATGTTTTTCGTCACTTCCTCCACTTCCAGACTTTCTCGTAATAGTTTTGCTCATAGTCATTCTCTTCTTTCCATTATAAACAGTCTTTATGGACACTCCAACTATTTTTGAAATCTCCTTTGGTGTGACGAGTGCATTCAGCAAATCACACACTCTTTGATGTTTGCTTTCCTGATTACTCATATGGGCAAAAGTTTCTGAAAAGGTATGGATAATAGTGTTAGGTATGATTATGACATCAATATATGTTTGGTTTCAAAACAACTGACGTAGTACCTGCTGAGAAAAAACAACTAAATGTTCACTGTAATTTTTGCTTCCCCACCCTGTATATATCATTGTAATAGATACAACCAATACAATGGCACTGCTTTTATTTTGAAGGATCTGCTAAATTAACGTTATTTCACTTTTGTACTTAGCATAAGTCTTATGTACTGATTGGTTTGTCAGTTTCAGCCCCTGAAGATGTCAGCTAATGCCAAAAAAAGAAAGAGTCATTCAGAATGCAGAGTTTCTAACAAGACATAGACTTCTAAATATTTCTTCACTGAAGTTAGAAAGAAAAGGAAGTGAGATATACAAACAAACAAACAAACAAACAAACAAACAAACAAACAAACAAAGCTGGATGCATTTATAGTTTTTCATGTAAAGTTAATGTGGAGCTGGTTTTGCTCATTTTCGAAAGTGTTTTGGTCAATATTCATTAAATAGTTGTATTCTATGCTCCACATTTTCATTTTATCATTGTATTGTTGTGTAAGGTAGTGTATATGTTACACCAATAGATGGCGCTATTACACCACGATTTCATCTTAAACTCCTGTTTCGGTTGCGCTTTTTTGGTTCTTCTGCTACCCCGTAGGTTTGGTAATTTAGGGCGCCATGTTTTCTTTAGTACGCTGTATCACCCTACAGGTAAGCTACATTATTTGCAAAGATTGTTTAAAACATAAAATTATCAAAGATTTTGGCACTGTAGTGTACATTTTGTGAGTTATTTTGTAATTTGAAGTCCAAGAGAATTTAAAATTTCATTCAGAGATATGTTTTGGTCTTAAGATGTTTTAGCTTTTACTTATGGTGCTGAACTTGTGTTTTTGTTACATAAAACACTGATTAAGTACGCTGTATCACCCTACAGATGACTATTGGGCAAAATAAATGGTCCCGCCACGATTCTGAACGCCTCTCCGTCTCGTTTCCTACGGGCTGCACCCATAAACCAGTGTTTTTCAACCTTGGGGTCGAGACCCTACGTGGGGTCACCTGGAATTCAAATGGGGTCACCTGAAATTTCTAGTAATTGATAAAAAATTAAAACTTACTAATAAAAATTTACATTATATAGCCTAGATGTTGCCTAAAATGAACGTTTATTTGCAACATATTATAGCAAACTATTACGCGATCAAAAACAAATTAATTTTAGCAAATAAAATGTCTCCATTTTGAATATCTGGGGTTGCCTGAAATTTCTAATAATTTATAAAAAAAAAAAAAAAATTAAATTAAAACTTACCAATAAAATTTTACATCATATAGTCTAAATGTTGTCTAAAATTTATATTTTTTGCAACATAGTATAGCAAACTATTGCATGATCAAAAACAAATTAATTTTAACCAAAAAAAAAGTTTCTGTTTTGAATGTCTGGGGTCGCCAGAAATTTGTGATGTTAAAATGGGGTCACGAGCCAAAAAAGGTTGGGAACCACTGCCAAAAACATACACATAATGCAGAGCTACATAGCTGAGGCGGTGTATGAAACCGAGGCTGTGGGACAGGGAGAGAAATAGGGCTACAGTTGCATTTACTGCTTTTATATTATTGTAAATTATATATAGAGAGATATATATTGAGCAGAGCTGTATTGATTCAGCCTTTAACATGTGTCAGAATTTCTCATGTTGCCCCTTAGGAAAATTAATTGCCCACCCCTGTCGTAGGTGAACAGACTGACACTCCACTATTACTGTGGAGTTATACATTAGTTATATTTGACATTTAGAAAAACTGGAGAGGTCAAATACTTCAAAAACTAGTCAACTGTGTTTTTACAGCCAGGACAATATTACGTGATTTGAGCTAAATCAAGCATACTGGTTCTAAATCTGCATCTGAGTTATACACAAGTACATATAAAGCCATTATCAGTATATGATGCCATGGTTTTAGGTCTATAAATACTAAGTTAATAAGGTTGATATGCTTTCAATACCTGAAAAAAGGGAAAATTCATTGCAGAACAACGTCATACAAAGCTGAAAGCTGTAATTTTTACAGGATCCCAGACTGGAGAACTGACTGGTGATCCTGTAATCCCCTTAAAGGTCAGTTCTGTAGAATTAACAGCCGCAAAGTGGTGCAAACTGTTCCTGCTGCCCATAGAGCTCATTATCAATAATAATTAGATGAGGACGTGCTAAAAGCTAATGAACACATAGATCGGAGAATGTCGCTCCAAATTAATTACCGCCACTTAATTTCCTTGATCTTTCTTCCACTCAGTTTGGGTGATGGAAATGATGAGTATAGGGAATTATTTCATTTATATATTTCTGAAATGGAAACCACATACCAGAGGTGCTTTAACCCAAAAGAACAGGAGACAATTTTGGATAAATGTAGCACTCAAAATCCTGACTTGGTGAATAAATTCTGGTTTCAGATGAGGAATCAGCATGTATGATTTAAGAAAAGTCAGATGTTTTCCTCCAGTAAAATCATTTCCTTTCTCTCTTCTTTTTTTTTTTTTTTTTTTTTTACCCAGTGATATTCACACATAACATGAGGTAAAAACGGCTTTGCATTTAATCCTAAGGTGCTATTCTCACCTGTCCAACAGCGCAATTGGGATTCTCATGTGGCAACAGAACACTGTACATGCAAAAGCAAATAGCAGAAATACCTAAAGCTTTATGTAAATGTACCGTGTGACATAAAAAATAAACAGAAATCTTCTTTAAAACCTGTACGGCATTGCAATGTGATCCTTAAAACGAACAGTAACCTGAAATTATTTGCATGTAAAAGTTGCAGTTAGGTTAGCATCGCCATATAAACAAAATAAATCTGAAATGTCTGGATGGTTGCACTGAAATGTTTGCATGTGGAATTAAACACAGCCATCTGTAGAGCAAAAAAAAACTCTGAAGTGGGAAACCACACCCATCTGCCGCTTCAGGAGGACTAAAACAAACACCAAGAACTGTTAGCAAATAGAAACTAAACCAAGGTCTGTCCACAGACTGAGGAAAAGCTAACAGATTTGGTGTCAGATATGATACCTAGTGATTAGTGTCATTTACACAGCGTACGCTCGTGTGTGTGTTTGTCCAGAAGACTGTCCATGTGGGAGACGGTTAGGAAAGTCATACGGTGGCTGATACAGAGATTAAGCTTCCTGAATGAGTTAACATTGGGGTCTTCATAAACTACATGCCTCCATGCCTGTTCAGAAAACAGTGTTGAGAGTAACATTTTACAAAAGTAATGTATTACAGTAACTGATTACTTTTTACTGTAACGCAGTAGTGTAAGGCATTACTAATTACTTTTCAGTAATATTTTACTCAGTACATGTTAAATAGTGCTTGCGTTACAACACACTTTTCGCCCATAATTTAATTGCCCAAAAAAAAACCAAACAAAAAAAATTAAAAATGAATAAATAAATAAACTAGAAGCACTCGGAGAGCGCAGACCTCCGCCAAGGCTGATCAGTGGCCCCCCCCGTGGGCCCCCCCACCCCCGATCACCACCAAAATTTAATCATTTCTTCCTTATCCCATTTCCAACAAACCCTGAAAATTTCATCCAAATCTGTCCATAACTTTTTGAGTTATGTTGCAAACTAACGGACAGACAAACAAACAAACAAACAAACAAACAAACAGACAAACAAACAAACAAACAAACCCTGGCAAAAACATAACCTCCTTGGCGGAGGTAATAAACAAAAAGCAAGACCTTGAGACCTTTAGAAATTAAAAAGTACCACAAGAGGCTGAGCCTTCAGCCGCTCTGCTCCCCAGCTCTGGAACTCCCTCCCACCATTCATCCATAACGATAGTCGCTTTTCCATTGGACATCTTTGCAACATTTTACTAATATTTACTAAATGTTGAAAAAACAGAAGTGTGTAATGTCGGTTTTTCCATTAAATCTCAAATGCAATGATTTGTTTAGTTATTATTGTGAGATGACACAAGAAGTCATGCCATAAACATGGCGACGAATGTAAATATGGTGTTGATTCACAGATATATTCATTATTATTATATATTACCCCTCTATCTCGTACTAAATTTAAAAAAAATGATTGGGTTTCCTGGTGTGTCCACACATACCGTGACATGTTTCTTCTTCTTCTTTGCTTGTTGTAACGAACATCAACATCCATTTTTAATTCACCTGACTCTAGTTGCTAAAAAAGGTCTTTCCATTGCAGTTTTGTGTGATATATCATTTGCGCAACGCCCGAAAAACCACCTCTTGCCAGCGTAAAAACTTTTAATCGAAAAATGAGACTTTTGGTGAAATTGTCATTTTTCCATTTGGTAAATTTTTATGCGCAAGTTATATTTGTACAATTTAAGGGTCAATGGAAAAACAACTAATGACTCTCTCCCCATATTCAAATCCAGATTCAAAACTCACCTCTTCAGAATAGCTAACCCACCATAAGTTTTATTCTCCATTTTACATTTTCATTTTTATGTATTGTAATTACTCTTTTATCTATTTGTTTACTTCTTTGTATTTTATGCATTGTCTGTTTTATCCTCTGCTGTACAGTGTCCTTGGGTGTCCTGAAAGGCACTTATGAATAAAATATATTATCATTAATAAAAAAGCAGCAGGAAAGTTCTATTTCCAGTTGGTGTTCAGCCAATGGGTGAAGACGGCAGAAGACAGTCCATTGTCCACATGGACGTATGCTCATTATTAACCCTAACCCTGCTTTACAGAAGCTAGTTAGCATGATCCCTGTGATCAGCAATGACAAGGTAAGCTAACGTTTCTATGACTAGTTAGAATCCTTTATCGACTGTGGATTTATCTACTGGGGTCCCCTGTTCGAACATGTAAAATGTTGAAAACCATGCAAGCCTTCCTGCTGGAATGCGAACATTGTAGACCAGGGGTGTCAAACTCATTTTAGTTCAAGGGCCACATACAGCCTAATATGACATAAAGTGGGCCGGACCAGTAAAATAATATAATAATAGGATAAGAACTGATAAATAATGTCAACTCCAAAGTTTTTTCTCTGTTTTTGAGTGAAAAAAGTCAAATTCCATAATGAAAATGTTTACATCTACGAACCGTACTTGAACATAACATGAACAAATATGAACCTGAAAATTCTTAAGAAAAATCAGTGCAATTTTAACAATATTACACCTTAATTTATCATTTATGCATGTGCATCACAACTTAAAGATTTAGTAACAGGCAGACTATTGTGAAAATTCCACATACTTCTCTTAAGACATTTCAGATTGTTCATATTTGGTCAGGTTATTTATATATTTTTTTTTTTATAAAAGGATAGTCTGTAAGTGTAAGTTTTTTTTCTAATTTTACTTTTTCGTACTAAAAGGGGAACATTTGCAGTTTTCATTATTTATAGGTTATTATGATAATATTTTACTAGTCTGATCCACTTTAGATTGAATTGACCTAGTTTTTTTTCTTTGTTTTTGAGTGAAAAAAGTCAAATTCCATAATGAAAATGTTTACATCTACGAACCGTACTTGAACATAACATGAACAAATATGAACCTGAAAATTCTTAACAAAAATAAGTGCAATTTGAAGAATATTACGCCTTAGTTTGTTATTTATACATATGCATCGCAACTTACAGATCACAGTGGATCTACAAATACACACAACATTTAGTAACAGGCAGAATATTGGCATAATTCCACATATTTTTCTTAAGAAATTTCAGGTTGCTCACATTTTTTGTAAAAGGCTAGTCTGTAAATGTAAACATTTTTGTGTAATTTTACTTTTTTTTTTACACTATAACAAAGAGAAAAATTTGTAGTTTTCATCATTTATCAGTTATTATGATAATATTTTACTAGTTTGATCCACTTTAGATTGAATTGACCTAAAATGATTCTAACATCCTTGATTGTTAATATCGTCAGTGTAATTTCTGCATTTCACAGATTCATCCTAGGGGCCAAATTGAACCCTCTGGCGGGCCGGATTTGGACTCCGGGCCGCATGTTTGACACCTGTGCTGTAGACCATAGCGCTACTTCCTGAGCTATCCATCCACATATACTCCGGGCCGCAAATGTACGTCCCAAGACTCTCCTAGACTCTCCAAGATTTGAAATGTACTACAGTTCGGAATTAACTTGCACAACACTGTCAGGAAATGAAAATATGTGTGTGTGCAAGACAGGGACACACAAAGAGGAAAGAACATGAACATGAAGGGCACAAAAGCAGTCAGCAGTCAGGTTGTCAGATGGCTTTTTGTCAAACAGGATCATGTCTGATTCGAAGCTTCCCTCGTGGACAGAATGCACGATGGTTCCAATTTGTTTTGAGTGAAGAACCAAATCAGATCAGAAATAATCTGCATGTGGTTCAGTCAGCAATATCACAGCAACAATAATAGGATTAACTTTTGTTTCCTTGTCAATACACGATTTGCTTTCAAAGCCTGATAAGGGTCTCTTTTAATTAGTTTCAGAAATTTGGTTAATAAAGGAACTCAGAGTGATGGTTGATGAAAGCAGGCAGTGACTGGGAGATACTGAGTGTTCCCTTTGATGTGAGATGCACTTCGCTGTATTTTGCGCGCCGTAAACATTCCTGTCACAGACCAGATGCTTAAGTAGCTCTGCTGCCTTTGCGGCTGCCTGTGTTTTTGTCAAACAACTGGCCCAAAGACAAGAAAAGATTTCCCATCAGCAGTGGCTTGTACAACAAAGGCGGATAGTAATTTATAGTGCTTAGTGAACCTTTGGTGCATGTTAGTGCAACAGAAGCCCTACACTCCACTTCCACGTAGAGTCATGTCTGCCTCTGATCTCTGTGGGTTTCGATCGCCCACTGGTGAACACAGAAAACATGAGCAGGAAGCTTCTTTTAAACAATACATGAAAAAGTCTGTGGTTTTCTATTCTTCCTGTGCGGTTGTTATCCTTCAAAACCTTCATACAGAGATGAATATTAGTAAAGAACCACTAGAAAATTAGAAGGTGGTGTAAAATGTAAAGTGGAAACACTTTTCTAAATAATATATGTATTCTGGAAGAAAAAGCGCATAAATAACATGAGGATAAAAACACAGGAAGGAAACCTGTAGGAAATTGAAACTGTTTCCTATATGGTACTTTCAAGTTCTCAATTAAAAGTAATAGTGTCTTGAAGAACATTGGCTTTAGCCCTTTCATGCATGAATTATGATATTCTTACCCAATATATTTTTCCTGAGTGTTTTTATTCCTTTTTAGGCATGAAAAAACAATGCAATTGAGTTTTTTTTTTGTTTTTTTTTGTTTTTTTTTTGTTTTGTTAAGAAGTTAGAAAAATGGCCACTCCATGTATTTAATTTTTGAAGCAAAGAAACATGTATTTGAAACCTAATATCAGAAAGTGATACGGAAAACTATGCAATAAAAACATTTTTAATGCTGCTAATCAGATGTTTTCTCACAATTTAACACACTCTAATACTAGTTATTATTCATTTCATGGAGATAATACGCCAAAAAAACAAACAAACAAACAACTGTCACAATCTAATAACAATTAGCAATTGATTTACAGTAAAAAAAAACAAAACAAAAAAAAAACGTCACTGCAGATCAGATTTATCAAGAACAGCAAAGTTACAGTAATGGTATGAATGTCAGTGTATGAGATGATGCGTAATTGTCCACTGTGTTGGCTGAGATGCAAATAAACCAACAAAACTCATGAATATACAAGAGAACAGCTGTAGAATAACTGTCCACTGTAGTGACCACTGTGCATGAAAGGGTTAATATCCTAAAATTAGACATGTAACAACAACAAAAACAAAGCACTTTACACCTACTTCCACTTCAAGTTGAATACAAGTTTAAAATATATATATATATATATTTAGCTGCTTCAACAAATACAGATACTGTTGCCACCACATGTCCATATGGTTTATAGACATAGGGTGATAGTTAGAGATGCTTTATATTTGTCTTTTAATAAACAGTACAATGTCTTCATACACACTACGGGGCATTAGAAACGCAACAAAGTACAATACAGAGTAAAATTGCATGCAACTACTTTGTACACAAAACATAATTTGTTGGCAATCACTGGTGAGTATTGAAACAATGGAACCACATTTTTCAGCTCAGGCACTAAAATCACGTGGTGGACGGTGCCAATCCCTGATTTTTCAGGAGTGGTTCGATCTGACATTGTTTGAAAACTTTTAATGAGTTCTTTTGATGAATATTGCACAACTGGCCAAGGCTATAAAAACCCAGAGGAAAAATGCAAGCTGTCACAGACGGTCACCATGCCACACTTAGCAGCAAACATGAGGGAGCAAGCCATTGGTATGCTGAGATCCGGAATGTCCGAAGCAAGGGTAGCAAGGCATTTTGGTGTTCACAGATCCACCATCTCACGCCTGCAGACGCTCTATGCACAGACAGGTGCAACGGCGGACAGACCACAACCCGCCCAACCACGTGTTACTACCCGTGCACAGGATGGGCACCTACGAGTCATGCACCTGCGTGACCGTTTTCTGCCAGCGACTCGTAGTGCTGCAGAGACAATAGGACGTCACCAAAGGCCTATCAGCTCCAGGACAGTGCGACGTTGGCTACAAGAGGATGGCATCCGGTCATACCGTGCCAATGTGGGTTTGGTGCTGACGGACGTCCATAGGGAAAATAGGCGCACATGGGGTTGGCGTTATTCCAACAGAAATTGGCCAAATAATTGGCTCAATAAATTATGAAAAATTCAAATTAATATCACACAAACACAATATTGCATTTCTATTGCCTCTTAGTGTAGATAAGTATATGCACCAAACTACAGGGTGACCCAAAAAAACGGGAATTTTTGAAGTGCATATTGGCAGACATGAGCAAGTGGCAGCACTGCGAGACAGTGACCTTGAGCAAGTAAACACACCCCCATTTTAGTAACCAATGGTGGCTGTGCGAGAATTGTTCGGTAACCGTGTGATCTCAAGATTCGGTAACGTTCCCTGGCCCCCTACAGGGTGAGTCAGAAAAAACGCTCTTATCATTTAAAGAAATTGTACCACTGAAATGGAAATGCTTATTTTTATTTTGATTATACAGTCATATTGATGTGGTTATTGAGCATGTCTGGCGATTGAATCATTGATTTATGGCATAGCATAACAGAGGGAATGTCCATTGTTTATTGTGCACCGAAATATCTGCCAACACAGTTTATGCCACCGTGAATGAAATTGAAATTGTCAACCATTACAGCATGTTTACTCACCATCAAAATGTTTTGTCTCAACGAAGTCGTCCGGCACGACCTTCAACCTGGCTACCATTCAGATTGATGCAAATCTGTGCTCGTTGTCGCATCTCTAACACAGCTCTTCTCGCCATTCGTGTTTGTCGTAGGGCTTGGATTTCAGCCGTGATGCGATTTCGGAGTTCCTGAAGAGTTTGTGGAACAGTCTGATACACACGGTTTTTAAGATACCCCCACAAGAAAAAGGGAAGCGGTCTTGAAACTGCCAGATGGTTTCTTGGACGCTACCAGTTTCGCAGAATTTTGTCACCATGAAAGCTCTCTGCACATCCGTAAACTGTGGTCTTGCCATGATGAAAACTCCCTGGGAACTGTCATGTAGGCCTATGTCCTGAGTGTGAAAGCAAAGCCCCGACTCCTGTAATTGTTGTCAATTTCAAGTTTGTTCACTGTGGCATACATTGTGTTGGCAGGTATTTCAGTGCCCAATAAACAATGGACCTTCTCTCTCTTATGCAATGCAATAAATCTATGACTACATCACCAGACATGCTCAATAACCACATCAGTATGACTGTATGGTCAAAAGAAAAATCAGTGTTTCCGTTTTAGCAGTACAATTTCTTTAAATGGAAAGAGCGTTTTTTCTGACTCACCCTGTAGATCGCCAGATTTGTCCGTTTGTGATTTTTTCTTGTAGGGCTATCTCAAGAGTAACGTGTACACGACTCGACCAAGAACTCTGGATGAGTTAAAACAGAGAATTCAGGATGAAATTCACAGTATCCCAGCTGAGATGTTGCAGCGGTCAATGAGGAATCTCAACAGCAGATTTCAAGAATGCATTCGTACAGGAGGACGCCATCTACAGGAAGTAATTTTTAAAAAGTGAAAATTCCATCACTGTTTCTTAAATGGCATGTTTTAAGGTTTCAATCACTCTGACTACAATATTTTTCTTCCATCACTCTTGGTTTTATTGGATTGTTAAAAAGTTCCCGTTTTTTTGTGTCACCCTGTATAAGGTCTATAGATGTTACAGTATCAGATCTGTTAAAACAGCAGTAGTGACGCTACATGGTGCAGCACAACACCCAAAAAACATATAGAACATCTAGCTATAGACAACCTGAGTAATAAAACTCTCTGTGCACAATATAAATGCAAACACACTGAACTAATATGAAAATGGAATGTAATAAACGTATATAAATAAATTCACGTGGGATAAGTATGGGATGAGGTCTGCATTATTTCCCCTTAGATCACTAGAGCTAAAACAGTTTCTGTTTGAGGTTCGTCGGTGCAGACTGTGTCGCGCTGACAGCAACTTGATAGGCTCTGTGGTCATCGGGACAGCTGTACTGACCAGAGATATGCAGTCATTGGAGTACATTGATTGAAACATTACAGTCAAGAGCAGTGTGAGAGAGGCGTGTATGTACTGTCAAACTGAGCCCAGTGGGGCTGCAAGCTCCTGCGATCCATTTATCGATCCTCGTTGGCTACTCGCTGCTTCCTTTGACAAGGTAAGAGCCTCAGAAGGACATTTCTGATGCACCAGACTTCAAACATCCTATACCTTCACACACAGTGCATTGGATGAAAATAAATCAGTGCAAGCTCTAGTGTTGTTTCCTTTTTTCCCATCTTTGAAAGAGACCCAGAGGTGTTGTAATGTATTAAGAGCAAATGTCATCTTCAACCACAGATTAATTTTTGAGGTGGTTTCAGTTCTATGTCACTCTGTAGTCAAGCAGGATTTTTAACCATCTTCTGTTATTCCATGGAACTGTTGTCCCACTATGTTTCCAAATGCATCACATGTCCAAAAGTGATAAATCTCTTTTGTTTATTTCCCATTTGTTTAGGCTCTTTGCCCCCTAAACTACATACAACCCTGGTAGATTTTACTTGAAGGACCCAGTGTGACTTTTGTGCCAGTTACCAAATGAATTTTTCTCTATATTTAACCTTTCCTAAGTGATTTATCACCATTTATTATACTATCCTCTGAATTTTGCATTTTTTCCCAGTGGAAATCATGTATTTTTCTATATTTAATTGACTGATCATGTAAATGTTCATAAAAGCTCAGAGTAAAGTCAAAGGTTATTATATCAAAAGAGAAAAATTGAAGTAGTGACTTTTTCAGTAAAACATATCATTAACTGAACATAAACCAAGTGTCTGCTTCCACTGTCATTGATCCAACTCCATGGGTTTTACTGGTGAATCAATGTTGTAGAAGATGACAGTGTTTCCACATTCACTACGGAGCCTCTGAACGTCCAAATGGGTCATATCTGATGACCGTGAAAAGATGACAAACTGTATTTTACACCAATTATTTACATGCATTGATAGGATAAGTGGATCAACAGTTTAGAGCAATAGATGTTTTTGGGCGACAGTGGATGTTTGGGTCTTTATGGGTTAAGATAATTATGCAGCATCTACTAGTACCAAAAAGCAGTTGCTATAACATACCACAGTAGTAAAAGTATAGCGATGACTCAAGAAGTATTTTCCCCACTGTTACACAAACTGTTGCTCCCAGTGTTTAAAATGGAGGCGTGGTGGAGCATATAGCAAGAGCTACACAGAGCACAGCAGCAATAAAATGCAGGAGGTGGCAAGAAAAATATGGATCTGGTTAAAGGTTTTTGTTTTTAGCCAACATACCTACTGTGAGCTGATAAACCCTGAGAAAGAGAAAGTGTGAGTTTTCGGTTTCAGAGCAGCTGATCAGAATTAGTTGAGTTGACTTTGAGTGAAGCACATGCCTGATGAATGAAAAGAGAGCTATGAATGGAGCTGAGAGATAACAATTCACCATGGAAACGGTTCATCAAAAGGCAGAGCTGCCATGTGAATTCATCAGAGATAAAAAGGAACATGCATATGCATGCGTTTTCAGCCTATAGCTATTTGCATTTGTCTATAACTATCACCACCATAGAGAATAAAGACAGAGTACTGTTAAAATATCCATATAGGCCTCCTGATATTAGTAACTTATTGAGCGCTCATCATTTACTGTTTACTTCTTTGATGGATTATATTTACTTAGCTCTGAGGAAACCTGACAGGAAAAAACACAGGACGCATCAAAAGGTTAAGTGATAGGTATTTAACCTGGAATTCACTGAAAGTTTTCATGCAGGCAATAAGATGTAGGTCCTTAACTGTGTCGTCTGCCTCAGTGTGTATAGTTTCAATTCATTAACCGACAAAAAATCTATTTACATAAAAAGAAAGAAAATGCACACATTCCATTCTGAGCCGAGAGGGAATCACAGATGTGTAATTTACAAAAGTAAGGGCAGAGATCGCAGTTTATATTAATCGCTGCCGTATCAGAATGATAACACTTGCACTAACTTGGATAAAAATTTGAAAAAAAAAAAAAAAAAAAAGCAAATCTGATCTCTCTCACTTAATCTATAATGAATGTGTGGATCACGGATGTATCTGTGGATCAGATGTGCTGTCATAGCGACTGTATGAATGAGGAAGTTAAACGGCCAATCACAAAGCTCCAGATACAGTCAAGACATAGTTGGATGTGAGTCACTTCCTCAGAACTGAGAACCCCAGAGTTTCAGTCATGGTTCATGGTTAACAGACTCAGAGTTTACACTAAACCTACTTTCTGGAACAGGACCCTGCAGAGACATGTACAACAGCAGCCATTGTCAAGTGGACGCCTAAGAATCTGTCCATTTTATTTGGCCACATGTTACATGGATAAGCAAAACACAATTGTACTTTGTGTAAATACCATCTTTCTCACAATATGTTGCCTGAGTGCTGTGTTTTATTTTATTATGAATATAACTGAGCTATTTAGCCAGGAAAGTCCCATGGAGACAGGGGATTCTTTCCTTCAGGGCATCCTGGACAAAATGGCTGCAATGAACATTAACCCATAAAGACCCAAACATCCACTGGTAAAAAAAAATAATTCACTTGTATAAAATGTTTAATACCTGCTGATCCACTAATCCTATCAATACATGTAAGTAATTGGTGTAAAATACAGTTTGTCATCTTTTCTTGGTCATCAGATATGACCCATTTGGACATTCAGAGGCTTCGTAGTTACCATGGAAACGCCGTCATCTTCTACAACATTGATTCACCAGTAAAACCCAGGGGCGCCGCTACCAATTATGGGCCCCATGAAAGGTAAATTCAGTATCTTGTCGATCTGTCGGAGTGGGGTGGGGGTCCATACATAATGTCACGTATGCTAGTGTGAAAACAACACTGAAACTTAATATGCTTTCAACGTCCGATTCCTGGCTTCTATTCCTCTCTTATACAACGGATCTTTCACAAAATTTTCACAACTTCTAATCTGTATCCACTGGACCCCCTCCACTGCTCCATGGGCCCCCTACAAATGCTGGGCCGCACGAATTTGTCATGTTCACCCCCCCCTTATCGGCGCCCCAGGTGAAACTCATGGAGTTTGATAACTGATAGTGAATGGACACACTTGTTTTATGTTCAGTTAACAATATATTTTGCAGATAAAATAATCTTTTTCTCCAGTTTTCTCTGTTTTGGATATAATAACCTTCAACTTCAATGTGAGTATTTTTTTATTTATTTATTTGTTTGTTTGTTTGTTTATTTTCACATAATAAAAACAGCAATAGAAAAAAACAACAACATTCAAACAAGTAACAAAATTGTGCAGGAGAGGTTAGAAGCCAAAAAAAAGGCTTATATGTATATTATAGTTTTAATGGACACCTACATAATCAGTACATTAAATATAGGAAAATACCAGATTTTCACTTATAAATGCAAAATACAGAGCATAATTTTAGAGTAAATAGAGATAAATCACTTAAGAAAGGTTAAAAATAAGGGAAAATTCATTTGGGAACTGCCACAAAAACAGCACTGGGTCTTTATGGGTTAAAACACATTGAATACATACACACATAAGCTAAAATAAGAAGTAAAAAGGTAGAAAGTAAAACTAAGCAAATAGTATGTGGTCTTCTTTGCTAGCGTATATGAATAACTTAAATGTGCAAATGCCTTGAACTGGACAAGGACTGCTGAAATCACCTTTATGACCTCAAAATAGCTTATTATTAGTTCCATGGCTGCAGTATTAGTATTGTGAAATAGAAATAGAAATAGAAATAGAAATAGAAATGAAGAGGATGACCGACTTATGATGCATTAGATATATGTGTCTGTATGCATATTAATGTTCACTGAAATGTGGTATGATCAATATGTAATGCACATACTGATATTATTATCAATATTTTATTTTATTCACTGGTGATCTTATTGAGGGCGGGAGGAGGGGGGGTTAGAGGGGTTTTTGTTTGATTGGAGTGTGATATTGTTGTGTTTATGATCATATGTTCATTATAATGTAAAATCAATAAAATATATATATTAAAAAAAAAAAAAAAAAAAAAAAAAGCAAGTAGAACCAATACTCGTAACTCTCTCTTCTGTGGTTTATGTAAAGCAGCATCATGTTTCTTCCATGTTAGTATGTAAAATACTTCTAAACATATTTAAAGATGGGGGTGCTTTAAGTGAAATAATGTTTTGCAATTCATTCCACGGCCATGATGTATAAATAGAAAAAGCAATTTTACCAAGCTCTAAGCTAATCCCAGGAACATTTAGAGGAATGTGAGCAGTCGATTTAGTACTATAGTTAAAAGTGCAATGGGATAAGCGGGTGCAGATAGGAGTGGGTAGGTTCCCTAAGAATAGCTGAGCAGTGAAAATCAACATGTGCATTTTTCTCCTGATTTAGTGACCATCATTGTGTGTGTGTGAACTAGCATTACTGTTTAAAACTGTTCAAAAAGACAAGAATGAAGTAAACGTCTGTGCAGAATGTCCCTTACGTGTGTGTGTGTGTTCAGGTACATCATACACACCTACGCTGGACAAACACACACAGCTGTAAAGCACTGTTTTACTGCAGCTGACGGATCTGGACTGAACTCACCATTATGTTCCTTAGTCCAGTCTAAGATACAGGGTGGGGAAGCAAAATTTACAATGAACATTTAGTTGTTTTTTCTCAGCAGGCACTACGTCAGTTGTTTTGAAACCAAACATATATTGATGTCATAATCATACCTAACACTATTATCCATACCTTTTCAGAAACTTTTGCCCATATGAGTAATCAGGAAAGCAAACGTCAAAGAGTGTGTGATTTGCTGAATGCACTCGTCACACCAAAGGAGATTTCAAAAATAGTTGGAGTGTCCATAAAGACTGTTTATAATGTAAAGAAGAGAATGACTATGAGCAAAACTATTACGAGAACGTCTGGAAGATACTATTAAAGAAGAATGGGAGAAGTTGTCACCTGAATATTTGAGGAACACTTGCGCAAGTTTCAGGAAGCGTGTGAAGGCAATTATTGAGAAAGAAGGAGGACACATAGAATAAAAACATTTTCTATTATGTCAATTTTCTTGTGGCAAATAAATTCTCATGACTTTCAATAAACTAGTTGATCATACACTGTCTTTCAATCCCTGCCTCAAAATATTGTACATTTTGCTTCCCCACCTTGAATGTATTATATATATGAGACTAACATCCCAGACAAAACAAAACAAGTCAGGGTTACAGATCTGACACACATATTTGGAGTAGCATTCTGTCACTAACACACACATACATGTTAATTCAATAAAAATAAAACCCTTGCGGTTTACATAGATAGATAGATAGATAGATAGATAGATAGATAGATAGATAGATAGATAGATAGATAGATAGATAGATAGATAGATAGATAGATAGATAGATAGATAGATAGATAGATAGATAGATAGATAGATAGATAGATAGATAGATAGAAATCCAATGTTTGTGCACTGTGACTTTGTACCTGGAAGCCTTGAAAACTGATAATATCTGCTGTCTACAACTCTATTCTACAACTTTATCTGAAAGTGTTATAAAACTTCCTTAGTTGATCTATAGTGAACCAGAGGTCCCATTTCCTGTTATTATTACCCCACCCCTCCAAAAGGGAGGCAAGGGGTATTGTTTTTTTAGGCTCGGTTTGTTTGTTCGTCTTTTAACACTCTAGCAGCAAAACTATTGGTCCAATTCACACCAAATTGGGTTATAGATTGCCAGTACAGAATTTATGTCATTACATTTTGGGAACAGTAGGTCAAAGTTTCAATATTTTATGATTTTTTTTTTTTTTTAATCTTTTTTTTTTTCCATTTACTTAATAATGGGCAAAATTTCACAGGTCTGTAGCAGCAAAACTATTGGTTGAATTCATACCAAATTGACTTTATGGATTGCCAGTGACCCAGAATAGATCTTACATTTTGGGAACAGTTGGTCAAAGTTCAAATCTTTTCTGAATTTTAAAAATCTTCCCATTTACTTATAATGGGTGAAATATGAGCAAGGGGCGGGATATGTTGTGCCTGGAACTACTTGTTTATTTTGGTTTCAGTTTATTTTGAATACGCAACAAAACTAAGTAAGCCAACTTTAGTCCTCAAAAATAAAACAAATCGCAAGAAAACATGAAAACAGATAGATAGATAGATAGATAGATAGATAGATAGATAGATAGATAGATAGATAGATAGATAGATAGATAGATAGATAGATAGATAGATAGATAGATAGATAGATAGATAGATAGATAGATAGATAGATAGATAGATAGATAGATAGATAGATAGATAGATACTTTATTCATCCCATAGGGAAATTTACAGGTTCCAGCAGTATCCACAAACTAAAAAAAACAAAACAAACAGTAGTGAAAACACAATCGTAAAAAACACTTTAACTTTCTACAGGGAGTCAGTGCAAAGGAGACTGTTGTGCTTAGAGTCAGTGCAATGAATGAGTCTGTGCAGAGGATAAAGTGCAATGTGAACAAGGTAAGGCAAGGCAGGTTTGTTTATACAGCACATTTCACGTACAAGACAATTCAAAGTGCTTTACATTAAAAGCATTACAGCAGAAGCAATAAAAAGTATAGGCAAACAAAAAATCAGATAAATAGATAACCAGATAAAACAGATAAAAACTTTTAGCTTCAAAGGAACAGTGCAGATCTGAACTGATGAATACAAACGCTATTCAAATGCAGCTGAGAACAGGTGGGTCTTTAACCTGGATTTAAATAAACTGAGTGTTTCAGCTGATCTGAGGTTATCTGGGAGTTTGTTCCACACATGTGGAGCATAGAAGCTGAACGCAGCTTCTCCACAGCGTGTGAGTCCTACAGTCCAGGAGCATATCGAACCATTACTGCTCCCTTAATGTTAGCTTTAAAACAACATGTGACCCCCAAAATAATGATGGAGGTCAAGGACATATGGACAAATGGACAGAGAAGAACTTGAGACAGGTCAGAGGTCAGATTTCCTCCCACAGTTTGTACCATACTGAGGACAGCATCTGTCTGTAACCTTCCAAGAGTTAATCAATAAGTATTAAAAGTGTTTCTGTCTTTTCCAGTCGATCCCCTCATTCACAGGATCTCAAAGTGTGTGGTTGACACCCAACATGCTATGTGTTTTTATATTTTTGAATTTTCAAACCCTGTAATTTACTGAGTGTTTTTGAACGCCTCGCAGTATTCCCTGAGGTGCTGTGAACGTGACTTCACAGTAACACCGCAGCAGAAGGAGAAGAGGAGCAGGTTCACTTGATTTTGCCAACTTGAGTTAAAATATAAAATCCTTTTTTGCTATAAAGGAACCCATGGACTCTTTTGTGCCACAAAGCTGCAACAAACCAAAAACTGAAAGTGAAACTGAACATGCTTCAAATGTCCAACCCACAGGTGTCAAACATGTGGCCCGGGGGCCAAATCTGGCCCGCCAAAGGTTCCATTCTGGCCCGCAGGATGAATTTCTAAAAATGCAAAAATTACACTGAAGATATTAACAATCAATGGTGCAATAATCATTTTAATTGAGGTTTTACATACAGACCAATTCGATTTCAAGTGGGTCAGACCAGTAAAATATTATCATAATAACCTATAAATAATGACACCCCCAAATTCTTTGTGTTTTTTTGGTGTAAAAAAGTAAAATTACATGAAAATGTTTACATTACCAAACTATACTTTAACAAAAAACATGAATAACATGAACAAATATGAACAAACGTAAATATCTTAAGAAAAGCAACTGCAATTTTACCAATATTCTGCCTGTTACTAAATGTTTTGTGCGATTGTAACGCACATGTGTAAATGATAAACTGATAAACCGAGGCAGAATATTGTTAAACTTGCACTTGTTTTTCTTAAGACAATTCAAGCTGTTCATGTTATTCAGATTTTTAAGGAAACTTTGTAGATGTAAACCTGATCATAATCTAACTTTACTTTTTTCGCTGTTATTATTTTACTGGTCCAGCCCACTTGAGATCAAATTGGGCTGAATGTGGCCCCTGAACCAAAATGAGTTCGACACTCCTGGTCCAACCCAACGTCTGTGCCTCTGTTATACTCTTTCTTGTCATGTTTTGGGTTTTTTTTGTTTTTTTTTTGCAGCCGTGCTGAGAATTCGCTGAATCTATATAGAGGAAACCCTGCACATAGGTTCTGCTTGCATCCACCCTGCTTCTATTGTGTTTGCGTTCTTCACATAGGCTACATGTATTTGTTCAGTACACCTCTGTATTGAATCGAACGCCCCAAACTGACATGGTTCAGTACAAACGAGTGCACCTTTACATCCCTAATATAGATATATAAAATAGCTCAATATATGTACATTGTGTGGAGTGTTATTACATTTAATGCATATTCTAAGAAAACTGGAAATAAATGTCATGCAAATGTATCATGACATGACAGAAGTTGAGGGGCACAAATCCAATAAGACATGTCAGTTCTGTAAAAGCAAACTGACAGACAAACTTCAGGCCCCTTTCATGCCTTTGTATCTGTTATAAAAGTGTTGTTCTTCCACTAAATTTCATTAAAATCAGTGCAGTAGGTTTTACTTAGGCTTGCTGACGGATGAACAAATAAGCAAACAAATGAAAACATAACCTCCTCAGCAGAGGTGGTTCTGAGATGAAAAGGAACATCATTGAATAAAAGTATCCTATCTTCTTGCATGGCCACAAAAGCTTCTGTATTCATGCAGTGATAAAAATGAAACAGCTCACGTTGTAAGGTGAAAAACACGAGGAAAAGAAGCAAGAGTTCACAGCTCGAAACCACAAATAGACTTCCTCCAACAGGTTAGGTTTTAAAAATGGAATCATGAAAGATACAGACAGGCTCTTTTTTCTGCTTCTTGACTCAGCTCTGCAACTTCCTCTTCTCTCCACAGTGGAATTCAGCAGGTAAAAAAATAAATAAATACAAATGTCAAACAAAAGCACGTGGCAGCTGGCGCAGCATCTTAACAGCATTAGTTCGACTCCAGTGGTTTTGTCACACCGAATTGGGTGGGGATGGAAAACTCTCACAGATTTAGAGTAGATCAATGCACTCATTTCTCAGGAATTGTGCATCGTGTGCAACACAGCAAAGCGTCAGAAGTGGCCGAGTTTACAACGCTGCGTATAATCTTGTTTAGCTGATGTGCTCTGTTGGGGAGGAAGACTCTTTTGGGCTTGCATTAAACTGATTAATTATCATTTAAACAAAAACACAAAGTAATCCCAAGTCAATACACAATTAGATGAGACAAATAAAAAACACATTTTGTTGTTTGTTCATGATGAGTCCTACACTGCAGTGGCTCCTCTGAGCTGACTGAAACATCCTTTCTCTACTAAGCAGACTGTACACCCCACTGTGGGTTTGTGATTTTATGTACAGTGGGCTGAATGATTCCTGCTGGACTCAAAGAAAAATAAATCACAGTGGGAGTTTTTTTTTTTTTTTTTTATTCACACTAATAAAATGCATTGTGTTGCTTTGTTCATATAGTGATGTCAGCTTAAATCACAAAATGTCAAAGAACCATGGTGTGGGTGTATTTACTAAACACGTTCTTAGCACCTCCACAGACTTAATGATTTTGAAATGTGTGGGCATGACTGCAGCCGCAACTATGTTACACGTCTATAGTTTTGCTATACCTACTAACTACCATGAAGTTCTCAGGTTATTAGACAAAATTTTGCCAAATAATAGCCAAATAAATCAAATAACTGCATGCATTGGTACATGTAATAGAGATAAACCATTGCAAATAGAGGAATCTCTCACCCTCGAAGACGAAGACCACTATCTGTAATTAGTATTCCAAAGTTGTTGTTTTTTTCAAGGTTATTTTTTTAATTGCCTGCGATGAACTGGCGAAATGTCCAGGGTGTACCCCACCTTCTCCCGTAAGTAGCTGGGATAGGCTCCAAGCGACCCCCGTGACCCTAGTGAGGATAAAGTGGGTTCAGAAAATGAATGAATGAAAAATGATTTTTTTTTAAATTGAATTTTTTACAGCGATAGTGCAAAAAAAATGTCTAAATAGGAATTGTTTTTTATACTATTCCAGTGTTTTAAAGGGAGTTCAAATGGAGTTCCTCAGATTCAAGTGGAACCACATCTGTCTTGGGTTGCATTCACTGTCCAGGTCTGAATTCTCAATTCACATTATTTACAGAAAACCATTTTTTTCCCCCCATAGTCATCAGATATGACCCATTTGGACGTTCAGAGGCTCCGTAGTGAACATAGAAACACT
This sequence comes from Sphaeramia orbicularis, assembly GCF_902148855.1. NCBI lineage: Eukaryota > Metazoa > Chordata > Actinopteri > Kurtiformes > Apogonidae > Sphaeramia > Sphaeramia orbicularis. The sequence goes on from NC_043978.1 coordinate 42,236,502, forward strand.
GTCATCTTCTACAACAGTGATTCACCATTAAAACCCATGGAGTTGGATCAATGACAGTGGATGGAGACAGTTATTTATATCTTTGCTGAAAAAAAATAACTTTTTCATCAGTTTTCTCTGTTTTTGATATAATAAACCTCAACTTTAAACTGAACTCTTATGAACTTACATGATCAGTAGCTTAGGAAAATACCTGATTTTCACTGAAAAAGCACAAAGTACAGAGGATAATACTACAATAAATGATGAGAAATCATTTAAGAAAGGTTACATATGGAGAAAAATTCGTGTGGGAAGTGCCACAAAAGTAACTCTGGATCTTTATGGGTTAATTAGTACAGATCATATGCGACCAAACAGTTCTATAGGTACCATATCTCCAACTAAGTGTTGCCATGTATGCACAGATGTTGCTTTTGATTCTGCTGGTGACACATGACAAAATTTCAGCAACAAAAATAATATTGATACAGATATAGATCAAGGTTATAATGGTTAACGAAAAGTAATGAAAAGGCAAAAACTAGAATTCCTCACCCTCATCTGACTGGATGGACCCCCTCATGTGCCCCCACCCTACTGCATCTTTACAAATGGACATCCATCAGTGCTGGCGCATCTGTAGCCTGTCTGTTCATGGGAGTGGATCTCTCCTTCACTGTGGTTCTCCCTGAGGTTTCTCTTTTCCCACTGGGTTTTTGGAGTTTTTACTTGCCGAGAAGGAGGGTCTAAGGATGGGGGATGCCCGAAACATTAACCCATTTCCTTCATCCACTGTTTATTTGACTGTTGTTTAGTTTCATATTCAACTAACTCTGTAAAGCCCTGTGAGGCAAATTTGTTGTGATATAGGGCTCTACAAATAAAATGGAATTGAATTGAAAAAACGTTTTTGTTAACTGAAGGAAATAAAAACTACAATTAAAAGAAAAAAACATAACTAACCGAAACTGTATTACAAAACTAACTAAAACATATAAAAATTATGGATAAAATTCCCTTTGTTTTCGTCTTTGTCAATGTCGTATTGATATGAAATTGATTTATTTTGCTCCAGCAATTTTAGCTAGCGGCACCATACGACACTTCATTCCGTCACTTCTCATCACTTATCATTTAGAGTTGTCTTCTCATTCCAACTCTACCTGGAAACATGGAGACTACAGGTTGGGGAAGCAAAATTCACAATGAACATTTAGTTGTTTTTTCTCAGCAGGCACTACGTCAATTGTTTTGAAACCAAACATATATTGATGTCATAATCATACCTAACACTATTATCCATACCTTTTCAGAAACTTTTGCCCATATGAGTAATCAGGAAAGCAAATGTCAAAGAGTGTGTGATTTGTTGAATGCACTCGTCACACCGAAGGAGATTTCAAAAATAGTTGGAGTGTCCATAAAGACTGTTTATAATGTAAAGAAGAGATTGACTATGAACAAAACTATTACGAGAAAGTCTGGAAGATACTATTAAAGAAGAATGGGAGAAGTTGTCACCTGAATATTTGAGGAACACTTGCGCAAGTTTCAGGAAGCGTGTGAAGGCAGTTATTGAGAAAGAAGGAGGACACATAGAATAAAAACATTTTCTATTATGTCAATTTTCTTGTGGCAAATAAATTTTCATGACTTTCAATAAACTAATTAGTCATACACTGTCTTTCAATCCCTGCCTCAAAATATTGTACATTTTGCTTCCCCACCCTGTAAAGTTGGCAGAAAGCAGCAGAGTCCTGTATGGGATTTATTTGAATACAACGGCGGGGAAGATAAAAGATATGAAAAAACTAAAACTAAGCATTTGGTAAAAAAAAATAAAAAATAAAAACTATCAAACCTGCTCTAAAAACTAATCAAAACTAACTGAATTAGAGAAAATAAAAGTCCAAACTAAACAAAACTAATAATGAAAAATCCAAAACTATTATAACCTTGATACAGATCCACATGTACTTTATTGATTCCCATTGTGAAATTCAGTCATTGGTGGTAACATATAAGAATATTGACCAAAACCTTCTTCCATTCTTCTTACTTTTTCACAGCCTCAGAGACGTTTGCTTTGCAGCAGAGGCGTATTAATGTCTACTGTATAGAGAGGCTCAAAATAACAAACTGAGTGAGAAGAAAAAAACAAGTGTTACACCCACCCAGTCCTCACCAATTTAGTTTGTATTCATCTTCATAAAGCGACGACAAGTGCTGTGTGGGTTTTCTGAGTGGTGTATGTTGATAATTAGATCTACAATTTAACGTGCACTAAAAAGGAAAAAAACAACAACATCCCAGTAAGTCATTTAATCTAGTAATGAGAATTATATGTTACTTGTTTGTATCGGTTTTGGCACTTTTTATTTTTATTTTTTTTCATTTTCGTTCTCAATGCAAATCATCTTTTCTTGTTTAAAGATAATCATACTCACCCACTAGCAGATTCCATAAAGCAGATATACAGCTCAATACTCAAAATGAAATTGTCTGTTGGAGAGGATATTTTTAGTGAATGTGGTGGAAGTCTCCATAACTCAGCAGCTTGTGTTGAAATCATAACCCAGAACACGGTACAGATCAGAACATTTTCCATGGTGCCAGTGAAGTAGAAAGAGCTTCTAAGCCTGATATAGATACTATAATTGGCTGATCTTTGGTGTGTAACAAGGCACTGGAAATTCTCAGACCTTATATCAGAAAAACGGCGAGGTTGGAGAGAGGCCGTGTTGATGCAGCCAATCAATGAAAGCCTGAGAGAACGAAGGAATAAATCAAACAGTAATTGAAGAGGGAAACTCTGACCTGTTCTATATATTAATATGGATGATGCTTTGTCTTTAAAGTACTGATATATTTTGTTTGAGCTGAGGGTATACACAGTGAAGGGAGAATAAACTGAGGAAAGTGAAGAAGCCTCACGCTGTAATGGATCTGAGACTAGATATGATTGTTTTTAAAGAGTGCTTTTATGGGAAGTCGAAAAAAAAAAAATGTGGTAAAACAATTGAAACACACTAGGGAGGCATAAAAACTCTGATGCCTGTCTATTAACATTCAGAGCCAACTCCATAATATGTTTATGGCTCTGAAAGCTTCTAGTGAAATCTCAAAAGCATCTATGGCTTAATGACCAATATAAAAACAACAACTGACACAACAAATACTATCTAAGAGGTGGTTGGATCAGTGATGGAGAGCATTTACATGGATGATGGAGCACAAGTGAGGTAGAAAATGCTTCTTTTGGAAAGTCTGTCTTTGTTTTAATCGCTAGCCATTTTTCCATCAGTATTAGAAGTAACTTTTCGGAAAACAGAACAGAAAATAATTACAAGAAGTCTGTTTCAGCATTATCTTCTGATGCTTATTTCAAAAAAATGACAGCTCTTTTAACCCATCGACCAAAAACCATCTACTGATCTAAACTGTTGAATACCTGTTGATCCACTAATCCTATCAATACATGTATGAGATATTATTTTAATTTGGATGGTTGAATTCTTGGGTTTAACCCTTTCATGCATAAATTGTGAGAACCTTAGTCAAGATTTTTGTCTTCAGTGTTTTTATTCCTCCTTAGGCATGAGAAAAACAATGCGATCGAGTTTTTTTTTCTTTGTCTTTGGAGTTACAAAAATATCCATGCATTTAATTTTTAAAGTAAAGAATTGTGTTTAAAACCCAATATCAGAAAATAATATGAAAACAATGAAAAAAACAACAACATTTTAATGCTGCTAATCTGATGTCTTCTCACATTTGAACATGTTCTAATGCTAGTAATTACTCACTTCATGGAGATAATATGCAAAAAAAAAAAAAACCCTTCTTGTCCAACAAATAACAACTGATTTACACTTAAACATGTTACTGCAGATCAGGTTTATCAAGAACAGCAAAGTTACAGTAATGGTCTGAATGTCAGTGTATGGGATGGTGCATAAGTGTCCACTGTGTTGGCTGATATGGAACTAAAACATCAAAACCCATGAATATACAAGAGAACAGCTGGAGAAGAACTGTCCACTGGAGTGACCTATGCATGAAAGGGTTAATCACGTTAGTCAGTATTGGTCAGGATTCTTTTGTGTCACTAGATTTTCTTTGTTTCACTGGTCAGTCATAAATTTCTTAGGATAGGTCACATCTTGGTCACATATTAAACTGACCGATATATGATCACAGGACTTTACCTTAGGCACACTTTTACATACACATGCCCACAGATGATCGTAAACAACAAGAGATAAGAGGTAAACACGGTCATTATGGGGTTTTGCATTGAGTTGAGGAATTTCATCTGCTGGACTTTAGAGGAAGATGACACCGGTCCATTTTCTGTGATCCAACCCACAAGGGGTTCAGCCCATAGTTTGAAGAGCAGTTTACAAGGATTATAAAAGTAATGTGCATTGCAACGTTCAGGGTTCATTTCCCTGTTTGGGGTGTGGATCCTCAGCTGAGTTACATTTTGCTTGTGATCAGATCAAGTAAATAATAAATTTATAAAAATGTGACCAAAAAGAATCCGGACTTATTCTTGGAGCTTCCAAGAAAAGAACATGCTAACATGTAAATAATTGGTGTAAAATGCAGTTTGTCATCTTTTCATGGTCATCAGATGACCCATTTGGATGTTCAGGGGCTCCGTAGTGAATGTAGAAACACCATCATCTTCTACAACATTGATTCATCAGTAAAATGATGATGCCATGGCTCAGGAGGTAGAGCTAGTCATCCAGTAACCAAAGGGTTGGCGGTTCAAATTCCGCTCTTTCCTAGTCTTGTGTCGTTGTGTCCATGGGCAAGACACTTCACCCGCCTTGCTTCCAGTGTCATTTGCACTGGTTTGGCGCGAATTGGCAGCCACGCTTCTGTCAGCCTGCCCAAAGGCAGCTGTGGATACAAACACAGTTTACCACCACCAGAGTGTGAATGAATAATGGATCAATAATGTAAAGCACTTTGGGTGCCTTGAAAAGCACTATAGAAATATAATCCATTATTATTATTAAAACCCATGGAGTTGGATCAATGACAGTGGATGGAGATGCTTGGTTTATGTTCAGTTAATAATAGATTTTGTTGAAAAAGTCATTCTTTCTTCATATCTGATATCATGACAATCAACCTTAATGTACATCTACATGATCAGTAAATTTCATTTGGGAAAATACTTGATTTTCATTGAAAATATACAATAAGATACAGAGGATAATATTATAATAAATGGTGATAAATCACTTAAGAAAGGTTAAATAGAGAGAAAAATTAATTTGGGAACTGCCAAAAAAGTCTATATGGGTTAAATAGAACTATGACTTCAATCTAATATGGATGTTATGTCTATGTCTCTGAATAACAATTTAGACAATGTGTCCCAAAGTGTACGATGTTTTCTAAGACAATAAATGTGCAATCAAGTAACATCATAGGCTTCATTAAAATAGAAAAAAAACACAAACTATTGTCAAATAGTTCGTAACTTATGTGAAGACATTTTTGCAATATTTTACAGTTTATGTGTAGCACCTGCACAAAAAGCATGTTTTCATTCATCACATTAGATCATGAGTCAGGATATTTATCCAAGTAAATGAACCCTTGAAAACTATATCATAAATCTGGAGTAAGAGTTGGAATTTTTCATCCAATGCAGTGAGTACCTTCTCATTTCTCAGACAACCATCAGTTTGATGGCGCATAAAGACGGAACTGTGTTTCAGTGGACAAAGGTCACGTGGTCTGATGAGTCCAGATCAACCCTGTTCCAGAGTGATGGACACATCAGCGTGAGAAAAGAAAAATGATTCAAGTGATTACCCATCATGCCTAGTGCCTACAGTACAAGCCTTTTCAAAATTCCATACTTTTTAAGACTTTCAAAACCTGCACAAGTAGGGATGGGAATCGAGAACCAGTTCTTTTTGAGAACCGGGTCCCAGTAGCTTGATTCCTTGGAATCGCTTGCCTGCCTACTTAACGATTCTGCTCATTGATTCCGCCTTCATTGCACATGCGCGATGACGTTATGCGTACGCTGCATTGTTTTGGTCAGAACGTAGCCAACATGGTGTTGAGGCAGATACGGTCTAAAAAGGCGACACCAGGTCCACTGGAACACTGTCAAAGCTTCCATTTCTTCAAAGGGGTGGAATCCCTCCAATATGCTCAAGCATTTGTCCACAGCATGTGGCTGATTTACAGGAATGTCACGTATTTGATACGCTACTTAGCGATGCTTGTGAATGTAGCGGCAAAGTGAACGCTGGGCCCAGTTCTAGTTCCGGTGTGGGCAACAAACGTCGTACCCCCTCAAATACAAGTTCCCAAAGGTAGGGGAAAGGAAATGAGGTGCACAACAATGGGAGCCGAGCCAAGCCAAGCCGAGTCGAATGGGTTCCACATAGTGGACATGTGGCAACAGAGGAATTAGTAAAGTGTCTTAAGTTTCACTTTCACTGCTGCACCCCCCCACCCTGCATCATCTGTTATTATTATTTGTACATACTGTATATGTTATATTTTCTGTGCAGAGATGGAAATATAAAAGACAGTTAATGCAAACACACCCGTTTGTACTCTTTTATTCCCTCACCCAATGAGAATCGATAAGGAATCAGATCAATAAGCAAAATCGATTATGGAATCGGAATCGTTAAATTCTTATTGATTCCCATCCCTATGCGCAAGCACCCTACTTCTATTGTGACATCACATAAGCTTATCGTAACAATGCCACTGCAAATGATTCCCAATAATCCCAGCTAAGTGTGGAACTTTTTATCCAGGCAGAGTATTGCTTGTTTCTACAACTGAAAATTTTATGGTAATTTTTGTGGAAAATTGTATTTATTAATCAAGCCGATGAAGTTTACTGAACAGAAAATTGTTTTGCTCAAAACAGTTATTAGAAGAGAAAGAAAACTGTCTCTGAAAATGTGTAAAGTATGAAGTGGAGTAGATTTACTACTATCTACTGCATTTTATTCTACTGCACCTTAATGTGGAATAAAGCTTTAATGACTTTGGGGGTTTTAATCACTTTATGGCATTTTCCTGCAAATCATCAGTAAGTCAGCTTGTCAACTGTGAGCGTGTAGTCTTGACAAAAGGAGAAAAATACAATAAGGCTTAGACTAGATCATTCATCTTGTGTCAGATGTTTGAAATGAGCTGTCCTACACAGAAAACCACCAGTGACAGTATACTCAATGACTGTTTCAACACAGTTTATATTGTTCTCAGTGGAAGTGGCTCCTGTACCGACTCCACCAGCTGACTTCACTCTCTGTATCTTTGATCACTATTCTTTTATCTTTTGTGAGCCTCAGTCTGGCACAAAATTGCTGCATAGCATGATATATGACATTCCATCTCGGCAGCGTATGAAAAATAAATTAGATTTCCCTACACTATTTCCTGATCAGCCCTCCTTCCTCTCATAACACCTGCCTCTCTCATTCTCCATGTGGAAGTGACAGCCGAGCTGCAAAATACGCTGAGGGTGTGTTCACACCAAGCATTGTAGAAAGTTTATTTTATTTCCGGACTACATTTATGCACATTTTTTTTCTCTTTTCTTTTCTTTGCATGCTTGAAATGTTTTCAATGGGATTTTACAAAATGTACCATAACAATGTGGTGATGGTACATATTGACCTGCACATATTTTTATAGAGTAGATAGAACCAGCTTCTGTGTTATATCTGAGTTGATCCCCATATGTCAGTGGTTCTCAATCTTTTTCTGTTGGGCCCCCCTTTGGAGGAGGCAAAATCTCCCTCTCAACCCCAACAACACTGCAACAGTGGTGCAATTATAACTTTTATTGAAAGAAACATCAATATCGTAACAATACTTTTTGATTTTCCTTGAATAATTTGTTATGCAAATTACACATAACTTCGATGTTTGCTTGAACAATACAAATAAACTCAACTAGACTTCTTCCTGAGACAATATTTTCCAAATAAAAATAGGAAATGCGCAATTATCTTAAACTATGACAATATCATTACTTTTTTTTTTTTTTTTTTTTTTTTTTTTAGAACAACAAACCAATTTTGGTAACAAAGATGAAGATTTTAACAATATTCGTGGCTGCATTGAGCACATCTCAGAACATTAAAGTGCAAACTGTACAAACTGTGCAAAAACAGAAACATTGCACATTTATCTTTCCCAGTCCAATCCTTGTCTATTCTCCAAACCTAAACTCTTTGTCTTGTCTAGTGACAGATCATCATGGCAGTAGATTGGTTTAAATGAGTCCAGGGTGCTCCAATGCTAAAACATTAGTTCCACCTGCTACGTGTTTTAACCTGGAAAAAAAACAAAAAACAACCACCCAGGAGAGATCCCATGCCCCCCCTGCAAGCCTTCCCGCCCCACAGTTTGAGAAACACTGCCATAGGCGAACATATAGTCCTGAATGTTCACTATATGGCCACTTTATTAGGCATACTTTGGTAGTACCAGGTACACCTAATAAAGTGGCCGGTCAGTGTATACGCTGAACCCCATCACCTTCACCGTTCAATGTGTCGTGCAGTCAGAGATGCTCTTGTAACTGGTTATTTGTTGCTGCTGCCTTTCTATCAGCTCCAACCAGTTTGGCCATTCTCCTCTGACCTCTGGCATCGACAAGGTTTTTTTCACCCTCACTGGATATTTCTTCTTTTTCGGAGCATTTTCTATAAACTCTAGAAACCGTTGTGTGTGGAAATCATCTTTATTCCCCATTCTGATGCTCATTTTTAAGTCCAGCCAACTGTCTTGACCATGTCTATAAGCCTAAATGCAGTAGACTGCTGCCATGTGATTGGCCTATTGGGCATATCTATTAATGTACAATAGAACTTAAGTACCTAATAAAGTGGCCAGTAAGTGTCCATCAATATTTATCTTCCATGAGTAAAAAATCATGAAAGTGTTCAGCCTGTATTAATTGGCCTCTTGCTGTAGAATTAAGCTGTAGACAACACAGATATTATCACTTTCATCACTTACAGAGTAGCTTTTTTTTTTTTTTTTACAGTTCTTTAGGTATCATTATGAGTAATTCCTTTTATATTCACACAGTCATCATATCTCTGGTAGGTATTAAACTCCTTGTTACAGAAGCTTTAAGGCTAATATTTAAGTATCACAGTGACAATTAAAGAGCAGGATCTGCAAAAGGATTATGCAGCCTTTTATAGCCACACAACTGGTGCAAATGGAACAAAAATACGCAGTATAATTCTGGGCAAAGGATGAAATTCACCATGAACAAAGCCATTTACCACCTGCACATATGTAAGAGAATATATCAGAGAATATTCATACAGATGGATCAAAATTAACCCCTTTCATGCAAATAAACCTTGTTACAAAACCGTCTTATTCACTAAAGGCATTTTAGGGTGGTGCAATTAACGTCTACAGTCTCACTCTGTATTCTCTGTGAGTTTGTGAGGCTTAAATAACATTGCATTAATATTTAATGATATCAAGGGTGAAATCTTCTGGGTTTTAGCTACTTAAGAAAATAATTAGCAGATGAAATCCAGCCTTTGTGCATTTAGTCCAGATCAATAAAGGTTAAATAGTCATAATATGCTATTTTTTTATATTGAAAATTCAACATGTAACTTGTGTATATTTTACATTTGTTTATGTTGTTAATAATATTAATTGTGATCGTGTGCTTCAAACATAAAACGGTAACATAATAATAAAATAAAGGGAAAAATGTAAATGATATGTTCCTTAGAGAGTACATTGTCACATAATGGCATAATCTAAAAGTTAACATCTATGGTAAAGTGTTTTCATTAAGATATCAGACTTGCAGAACCATGAGTTGAAGGGGAGAACTAATTGAAATAATGCATGATGGATTTCCCAAGACATTCCTAGGAGGAAACTAACTTTTTTTTTTTTTTATTAAGTCTGAGCTTGTCCGCTTTTCAAGTATAGGTCAAAAATGATTTATCAAGCTTTCACTCACAGTGGTCTGAAACTATGTCTTTATCTAACTCACCCTGAAGTTTAGCCTTTCATGAATATGTTAATCTAGAAACAGAATCTGACACATTATAATGTTGTTAGGGCTATAAATGATAGAATATGAAGCAATCCCATAGTAAAGAGTGTTAAATGAATCCAAAGGTTGGTTCAGGACATAGATACGCTGTAAAAAAATAACATGTTGTTTCAACTTCAAAATATGACTGAAAGTGCTGCCTTCAATTTTTATATCAAATAAACAAACACAGCTGGTTCTCTTAACATACATCATGTTGTCTCTTGGGGTAGCTGTTTGAACTTAAAAATTAAAGTCAGCTGACTTAAAAAGTTTAAATGTATTGACTGTACTGGTCTGGTTGATGCTGGACTCAATTCTGGGATCTTCTTAATATGGATTAACTATACTTACTATTGCACTTACCACTACACCACCATGTTTGGACTGCAATACAGAATCTTCTCCCTTTACGTCTAGCTGTGTGATTTTTTCACAAATCACTATCTCTAGCTAAACCAAGATATTGCTGAAAATGTAGTAATAATTATAATAAGTGGTTCCAGGCACCACAAACCCCGCCCCTTGCACGTACTGTAGCTTATTTTGGCATCGATCCAGCTGATGTCATCATGTCTATGCATGTGGTGATATATATGTGCCAAGTTTGAAGTAAATTGAAACAAAATTGATGTTTTTATAGACATTTAAATTTTCGCCCCCATTATAAGTAAATGGGAGAAAGAAAAAATATTTTAAAAATCCATTAAAAAATTTGAACTTTGACCTACTTTTCCCAAAATGTAACCACATCTATTTTGCATCACTGGCAATCTATAAACCCAATTTGGTATGAATTCAACCAACAGATTTGCTAATACAGACATATGAAATTTCACCCATTATAAGTAAATGGGGGAGAAAAAAAAAAGATTAAAAACTTCATTAAAAAATATTTTGAAATTATCATTATTATTATTACTACAATTATTATTATTATTATTATTATTATTATTATTATTATTATTATTATTATTATTATTATTTCAAAAAATGCTAACTTCCAAATCTTTTTTGCTTCCATAATTTCAAACATTGGAAGTTCAAACAGTTGAGACACTTTCTTAGAAAATAAATGCGTAATGTGCGTTATAAAATATATTCCTAGTTTCAAAACGAGGTGTAAAAGAGCGATGACAAGTTCTGGAAGACTGGAAAAGACACCTGCCAATTGTTCGTGATGCATTTGGATACATACGGTCACCAAAACGAGATGATGCAGGGCTTAACTCCGCCCACTTTCCTAAACTGTCACTGCAGTTAAGTCAACAGAATTTATTAAGTTAAACAAGGAGTCTCAAGTTAAGACTTGAGACACTTTTGACTTGAATTTTTTTAAGTCAAGTAATAATATGTTAACACAACAATTCTATTTTACAGTGTAGTAGTACGGAGAAAGTACGAAGAGTCCCGTCAGGTTAAAGGAAAATGAATGGGTTGTAATAATAACCAAAAGAGATGAAACAACACATTTAGTCTCCACGTACTTGATATTTTCACAAGTTTCTGTGTATTTGACCCTCACAGACCATCTGAGTGAAATTGCAGAAAGCTGTGAAAGTGCTTTGATCACCTTGCAAATCTCTCCGATGCTGGAGTGTCACAGCGTGCGTCAACACCACTGACGGCGAGAGCCTCATTCTGAGACAGTTAACAGCTCAGCGTTGTACTTTGAAGACCATTTCAAACTCCACGCTACATCATCATCATCATCATCATCATCATCATCAGTGCTGTCATCCTCACAAAATGCGGCACTTTCCACCTCCTCAGATGATCACAGTGTTTATATTGTTTTTATCATTACATCCGTACTGAATAAGTTTAACGTCATAAAAATGTACTAAGAAATAACCGCGTCCCTGTCGGAGAACGACGTCTGTGCTGAGTTCAACGCCATCACCTCCATCTGCTGAAGTGAGAAGTCTTATTCCTGTGAGTGGTATCGAATATTTTGCAGCCAATCATAATCTTACACCACTTTCACAAGCATGATGGAACTTTTATATCTTTCCAGAACTACTAATTCATGATAAGAGTACACAGTGCATCAATTTTCAATACTACCTATCATTCTGGGTTGAAGATTGGGAGAGTGTGAGAGGCAGCTCCACAAATCTGGTCTTAAAGGTCCCGTTTATCACCTTCCCCTGAGGTTTTTGTCACTTATATCTTGTTCAGTGCCTGCTGTAGGTGAGTATCCTAGCACGGCCTGAAGGTTAGTTTTTAAGGAAGAGAAAGATTAAAGATTCTTATTGGTAACATAAGCGCTGGAATAGGGAAATCTTACCTATATCTCGTGGTACTGTGCCATATGGTCCCTTGGAAACACCTCAAGGCCACACATTCACACTCAAAGAGCGGGATGAGCAAAGAGCCTAGAGAAAGTAAACAGAAGAAAACGCTATGTTAGAAAAGACCGCATTCAGTATGAGTAAAACATACGTAAGGTCACATTATTTTCTTAGCATTACCACGGGGTATGAATGAAACACCTACGAGAAGAATAACAACAGAATGCATAGATTCGTCCTCCGTAACAACATGAATGACATGTTAACCTTTACCTTTAACGTCACTACATCTGCTGTGGGTCAACTGTGCTTCTGAGGTAGGAAACCTTTTGTGATTCAGGCAGCTTTTTTATTACTTCTACAGAATTATGTGCTTCTCAAACAAAAGCCTATAAAAAAATCTCCTTAAAGCACAGTGTAGGAGGAGAAGGGGAGATTAGACTGCTTTATAGAAAATTATTGAAATAGAGCACAGCAGGGTGTTTCTGCATGGCCCCAGCTCCCAAATGACAGTATAATCTTAGTGATGACTGACTGAAGGTACAATATTTGTCTTCTTTCTCTTATTTTTGTGGCCGGTAGTCCCTTCAAGCTGTTTACATTTATTAACAGCAATTCAGAGCTGTAGTGTTTGTTTTCTTTCTGCAAATAATTGCAGCAGTTCCTCTTAGGACCTGCATTCGTGAATGACCGTGAATATGGTATGCTGTGTGATGCTGTATGCCACGCTTCATCTGTTCACAAAAGGAATAGAAACATATGTATACAATTTGTAAGGCTGAACGTGGGAGACAAGTTCCCCTCCCAGCAAAGGAGAGTGAAAAGTTCACCCTCAGAGGGAAGACGCTCACACCTGTCTAAATTTAACAAGCGTTTGGATTTGGAAATGTTTGTGCAGACCGGCTGTACTGCGTCGTAAATATGCATGCAGAAACAGAGCTCCGCTGATGTATGTATAGCAGAGGGCATTTTGTGACCTTTGAGATTTGCACAAGGTATGAGAACTCTCCGAATTGAACAAGTTCGACAATGTATGCTGTCACTCCTGATGTACTTGTACTGCTTCCTGGGCTGTGAGTGCAGGATGCATTCAGACAGTTCTTAAATCTTTCAACACTGAAGATTTATAGGTTTTACAAAATATGTCCTTGGTATTTAATAGGGGTGCAATGGTACACGTTGTACTGTTTTGTACGCCCCTAGTGGTTCGATACGAGCATGTATTTCGGTACAGCTCATTTGTCAAATGACATTTCCGGACAACTCACATTTACATTAGAGCTTTGCAAGACTAATGACGGACTGAATTCTACTGTCATTGGTTGGAGCCGCATGTGAAGACTTAAGCAGAACTTAGATCCGGTTCTGAGTAGGGGCTCATTTCTACTCTACGTTAAAGATGCAGACAGATATGGACGGAGCCTTCTGTCTGTCCCCTGCGTACATTACATTATGTACGTAAGTCTGTCCATTTCCTAGGAGCTTGTGGACCAGTCAGTGATTACGGAGCAGTATCACCGGGAACCATGGAGGTGGTGTTGAGATTTGAACAGAATAATTTCAGAAAAAAGCCGAACTTTTCAAAGACCGACTGTGTGAGTCAGTGAAAAACTACTGACATATTTATGACAACTACTCTTCTGAATATTAACATTAATATCCACATTAGTAAATCCCCCTCTGTCGTCGCCATGTTTGTCATTACCTCCGCCAAGGAACAGTGGAGGTTATGTTTTCATCCGGGTTTGTCTGTCTGTCTGTTTGTTTGTTTGTTTGTCTGTTAGCAAGATAACTCTAAAAGTTATGGACAGATTTGGAAGAATTTTCGGGAAATGTTGATACTGGCACAAGGAACAAATGATTACTTTATGGTGGTGATTGGGGGGGAGGGGGTGCTGATCTGCCTTGGTGGAGGTCTGCGCTCTCCGAGTGCTTTTGTAGTTATTGACTATCTTCTTCTTCTCAAAAAAGTTTAGTCTTCTTTGTGGTATTTGGCCAGTATGGTTATTGAGCAAAACAATCCTCTGGTGGATTGATTGAGAAATGCTCATTCCAACGCATTGGAGGCATTTAAGTATGAAGGCAGTGACGCATGAAAACACAGGGTAAACAGGCATACTGACAGAGTATCGGCATCTGAATACCAGTTGCATATGGCGGCAGGTGTTTTTTATGGTTTCTTCAGAGTTGTTACACGTATATGTTACATAAGTTGCAGCTAAGTCCATGGTTTGGTTGGCAACACTGTATCCCAAAAGGGCTTCGACCCAATTTACTTGCTACAGGGTGTTATGTAGATTAGCTTGTATGCAGAGCTCACAGCTTGTATGAACTTTATACAGAGTATGAGTGTGTCCAAAGCAAGGTTATTATCGTGAACGAAAACTAACGAAATGACGAAAACTAGAATTGTAAAAACATTTTCGTTAACTCAAATAAATAAAAACTATAATTAGAGAAAAAAAACGATAACTAACTGAAACTGTATTGTGTGCTTATAAAACTAACTAAAACATAAAAAAATTATGGATAAAATTCCCTTCGTTTTCGTCTTTGTCAATGTCGGACTGATATGAAAATCGATTTGTTTCGCTCTAGCAATTTTAGCTAGCGGCACCATACGGCACTTCACCGTCCGTCACCTGTGTTCACTTGTGGTTTCCAGTCGTCTTCTGGTCCCCACTCTACCTGGAAACATGGAGACTAAAGTTGGGAGAACGCAACAGAGTCCTGCCTAGGATTTATATGAATACAACAGCAAGGAAGATAAAAGATATGACAAAACTAAAATTAATACTAAAACTTAGCATTTAGAAAAAAATCAAAACTAATAAAAACTATGTTCTCCCCGTGTCTGCGTGGGTTCTCTTCGGGTACTCCGGCTTCCTCCCACCATCCAAAGACATGCACTAGTAGGTTAATTGGTTAATCTAAATTGCCCATAGGTGTTAATGTGAGAGTGATTGTTTGTCTCTACATGTTCAGCCCTGCGATGAACTGGCGACTTGTCCAGGGTGTACCCCGCCTTCGCCCTATGTAGCTGGGATAGGCTCCAAGCGACCCCCGTGACCCTAGTGAGGATAAAGCGGGTTCAGAAAATGAATAATAAAAACTAGCAAACCTGCTCTAAAAACTAATTAAAACTAACTGAATTAGAGAAAAAAAAGTCAAAACTAAATAAAACTAAACTATAATGAAAAATCCAAAACTATTAAAACCTTGGTCCAAAAAAGGTCACATGTAGTATAATATAACTAATAATGACATAATAAAAGTATAGCTCCACAGAACCGCGATATGTACCAAACCGTGGATAACCTGTACCGTTGCATCCTTAGTATTTACAGTGTTAAGGGAATGAATAAAATCAAAGTCCTCTTTTCTTCCTCCATTGATGGTAAGCATCTTTATCTTCCACTCAGTGATCTCATTTGTTGTGTTTATTTGCTGCTTTTCATGCATTGCAGCCTCCCACGCCAGAATGACATGATCTGGCCTTTCTAGTCAACAGTGCTGTAAACCCACACCCTTATACACACATTTACACACTCTCCATGCATCCTCCTCTCTTTCTCTGTCGCTGGGGACTGATGACACACCTCATTCTCTCGGTTCAGATTCACTGCCATGTCTCTCTACCCACCCTGCTTCCCCCGTGTCCTCGTAATGTTGCAGAGGATGTCAATGTAATGAGTAGAAGACTCCGGGAGCGCACCCCACCCCGGTGGTGGTGCTTTGATTTCTGGGGCAGATCTTGCCCATCAACAGTTTTTCTGTCAACCAGGGGATCCTACAAAAAACACAATCTATGCTTTCATTTTCATCACCCCTCCCCACCTCTACCTCCACACGCACCAGCTGGGCTTAGCCTGTCAATCGCAGAGTTAACAATGCTAACACTGAATGCACTGTGTTCCCACCTAAGGGACCTCAAAACTACTCCAGCCTTTCCTGACCAGAATATTTAAATGTTGAACTGATTTGATAAGGTGGATGGTGAGTTGTGTTTTAGATCGCTTGAGATTTCCTCCTTAATTAAGTCATGATTTGCTTTAAAATTGTGGCGGGCAGAGAATCCAAATAAATGATTACCTAAAAGTGTCCACAAGGTTTGTTTGGTAACATTTAACCCATAAACACCCAAAAAAAAAAACACCGGCAACCAAAACCATCTACCAATATTACATGTTTTATAACTTCTGATCCATTAATCCTATCAATCCATTTAAATAATTAGTGTAAAATGCAGTTTGTCATCATTTCATGGTCATCGGATATAACACATTTGGATGTTCAGAGGCTACATAGTTACCGTGGGAACACCATCACCTTCTACAACATTAACCCTTCGAGGTCTGAGCCTATTTTGGCCATTTTTGAGTACTTTTGATTTTGCCTTTATATACTATTTAAAGAAATGTTTACTATACCCATGTTTGGTATGTTTTTTTTTTTTCAGCACAACTTCATATGTATCATCTGTCTATTATTATTTCACTTTAACCTACAATATCAACACAAAAGGACAAAAAACATACAAAAAATATAAAATCTGATTCGAAAAATTTATATAATTTATTGCCTAAATAACACGAAGATGCTTAACAAACCTTTTCAAAGACTTTAAAAGTGAATAATGGTTCCAAAAATTAGGTATATAAAATGAAAATTGCAATAAATTAAAACAATATCTATCTAATATCTATAGCATATCTTTACGTAGGTGTTTTGTCACGCCGCCCCCCCCCCCCGGTCCTCCTGGTTTCCACATCCAGTTCAGTTGGGGGTCATGCTCACCCTTACCTGTAATGCTAATGCACTACAGAATCCACAGATTCAGCCAATTTTTTCCATTTTGAAAAATGACAAAAAACGCTTGCTATAAGCGCTATAATAACGCCATATCACTTGTTTGCTCCAGTTTCAATCGTCATATCTCCGGTTGTATTTACTCTGTCAACATCAAATACAAAGTGTGAGAGTGTTTCAAGTCCGCACTTTCAAATCCAGTTGTCCCCAGTGGTCTACGTGATCGACTTCCGATGTTACGACGTGTTGAAAATGTCATGTGGTTCAGTCACAGAGTCATGACCGTGGACCCCTAAGAGTTAATTCACCAGTAAAACCCATGGAGTTGGATCAATGACAGTGGATGGAAACGCTTGTTTTATGTTCAGTTAATGATATATTTTGTTGAAAAAGGCACATTTTCTTAATTTTCCTCTGTTTCTTATATTATGACAATTAACTTTATTCTGAGCTTTTATGAGCATCTACATGATCAGTAAATTAAATATCGGAAAATGCCAGATTTGTACTGAAGAAATGCAAAATACAGCAGATAATATTACAAAAAAAAAAAAAAAAAATGGTGATGAATTGCTTAAGAAAGGTTAAATAGAGAGAAAAATTCATTTGGGAATTGCTGGAAAAGTAACACTGGGTCTTTATGGGTTAAAGAGCCTTGTTCCTGAAATAACCTACTAATCCAAAAGAACTGAATACAGAGACTCAACTGAATTATATTCTGTTGGCCATCTTTTAAATACCATAATAATTAATATTATCCATACTGCATTTCACATCTACTTGTTCCCATTTCTTGTGGCAAACAGCCTCAGTGCAGCCAAAAGGGTGATTTAGAATATGAATACAGAAATGCCAGTGAAATGGTAAATTTATATCACTGCATTACAACAAATGCTTCCATTGCATATATAGAATGAGCAGGAAACAGGAGGGTATGATCATTCCTTTTCAGCAGATCAAATGAAATCCAGTAAGCTCAGGGGCTTAAAGGTAGTCTGTACAAACAAGGACACAACATTAAGGTCACAGATGCTCGTGAAGTTAATGTCCTGCCATTAAAACAAACAAATGGACAGTTTACAAGGGATGTGTGCACGTTTATTAGAGGTAAAGCACTTGCCATCACCACAGGGTCAACATACCATGCCTTAACGACGGTATACCCAATAACCTACATGCATACTACAATATACCACTGCTAGAATTAGAAAATACTGTGTTTTGTTGTACTTTATAATGCATAAGTAACCATTACTTTTTATTGGTCAGGATGAGCTGGGGTGGGGCAGGGTTTGGGGTAGGGGGGTGCAATTAATTTATTTTATTATACATTTAGTTTTATTTAATTTCTTTGTTTTGTTTTGTTTTTTTGGCTACACTCTAATAAGAGTGCTGTTTTATTTGTTGTTTTGTATGCATGCGTATATATATAAATGTGACTGTGTCTCTATATGTATATATGTTTATACTTGAAAAAAAAGGGAAGGTAAATTGTAATTCTGTGACTGAAAGTGTTCTTCGATAAAAAATATATATATGTCGAGGCCCAAAACGGAATCTGGCCCGATTCAGAATCGGGCCGGCCCAGAATGGAATTCTATTCTAGGCCGGCCTAGAATGGAATCCTGCTGCTATAATGTTATTTTTATACCATGTTTAATGCAAATTATGTAAATTATTACAAAAATCAATACATGGAATTTGCAAATATGTGAAAAAAAAATGAAACAAACAACATTTTAATTGTAAACTATAATACATTTTATTTACAAATAGAACCTAGTGGTACTCCCCACCAATATATGGTACAGTGAAATCGACTGAAATTGACAATAGTTACTCAAGGTATGTAAGACTGAAAATGTAAAATTATGACAAATTATGGAATTATGGATAATGTGCATTAAACATGGTATAAAAATAACATTATAGCAGCAGGATTCCATTCTAGGCCGGCCTAGAATGGAATTCCATTCTGGGCTGGCCCGATTCTGAATCGGGCCAGATTCCGTTTTGGGCCTCGACATATATACATATATATATATATATATATATATATATATATATATATATATATAAACAACAACAAGAAAATACTGCATAACTATTGAATTTAGGTTTAGTCAAATTTCGGCACAAAAATACTTGGTTCAGGTTAGGAAAAGAAAATGGTAAGAACTAAAACGACACATTTTAAATGATGAATATAAAGAAATGAAGAACTTCTTTAATGTGTGCATTTATAAGACCATCAGAAACCACCAATCAACCACAAAAGGAATATACACAAGTTTTAATCAACTGTTCACGTAGTAAGCACATCGTCGATTAAATTGTCAAATGGGAATAGGAAATTATAGTTGTTTGAGGTGATGTAACAACATGAATTTACTCTGGGTGGACTTCAGGAAGGGAGACCAGGTTTTATGGAAGCAGTTGAGATTTTCTTTTATGCTAAATGCTACATACTCTTTGTGCAGAACATCTTTCCATGCTTACACACCTAAATCATTTCCCTCAGGGAGAACAGCGTCGAAGATGACTCCATCACAAACAGTCTGTTTGTTGACATAACCAACCGTTATGTCACTCGGGCCTTTTCGGAATTTTATCACAGGTGCATTGTGGGAATGGGAGTTCCATGTAGCCGCAGTGTCCCCTACCGGGTCTGAAGATGTGGAAGGAATCACTGTCATTGTCACAGGGTGTGTGATGGTGAAAAACAATAATTAGATGTCAGTTTCATGGCTTTTTGGGAATATGTCATTGTGTGGGTTTATCATTCACGCCTCATACAGGGTAAGGCTGGGCCCTCACCGCTCATTCGCTCCTTACAGTACATGTATGATAAGCCTACACAATGACATATTCTGAAAATGCTATGAAACTGATGTCTAAGTATTGTTTTTCACTATCACACACCCCATATTATAAGATGACGACTAACTTACAGTGATTCCTTCCATTTCTTCTGACCCAGTAGCGGACACGGTTTCATTGCTTGTTGTCTCCAATGTTTGTTGCTGCTGCAGCTGTGTAGAACTCCCATTCCCACAATGCACTTCATGACAAAATATCCGAAAAAGGCCTGAGCGATGTTTCGGTTTGGTATGTGAACAAACGGACTGCTTGTGATGGAGTCATCTTCAAAGTTGTTCACCGTGAAAGAAAGACTAATGGATTAGTGATCATTAGGCTATCACTGGGGTTTTACAAATTTGAAGAAAAATTAGTGATGAAAGTTACACACGGATGTAATAAACAAATGAGAAATACAGTAAATAAGTGGTTGCAGTGAGCTCCTCTATGTTTGTGGGGTCTGTTCACATATATTTTTAATATTAGTTTTATTATTTTCTTGGCTACACTTAATGCTATTCAGGTGAAGACTTGGAGATGGCAAGTGGAGAGAGGTCACCTAAAATAGTTATGTATTGGGAGAAAGGGATGGTGAGGATGAAGACTCTGGACACATCTACCATGAACTCTGACCAGGACCATCTGATTGGTGTGCAGAACCAGAACATATGTGTGTGCAGGGGTCGCAGGTGTGTGTTCTGTGCAGGAAATGCATTGAATTAGGTGAATTTTTGTATATTGTTTGTTATATGACATAAAAAAAAACATGTTATTGAATATAATCTGCCAAATAATGCCTGATCTGATGTGTATTTATGTATTGGTAGCGAAACAGCTTTGTCATGATAGGTTTGTGAATCTGTGAGAGACATTTTCCGGGTTGAAGTTAATTCAGCTTTATTAGCAAGGGAGAAATGGAAATGTCAAAATGTTTGGGTTTTGGTGCCAGTTTCACAGTGGAATGATAGTTCTTTCAGAATAATTGGCAATAATTTGACATCGTATGTTACTAACGATGCCACTGTTACCTTCCTGAAAACATCTTGACTTTCTAAGTTGGCATTAGACGCCTGAGACATGCATGCAGTTTGGATAGGCTTCTAACTCACAGCATGCACGGATGTAGATCTTATTATTTCCTCAAGGACGACTGGTCAAGACACACTTTGGATGCAGCATTTTAATGACGACTTCCTAAACAACAACTATTCTCCATGCAACAAATAATCTATGATAGACCTGACCAGCCGCAATCCCAATGTGAATAATAATAATCATGGAGATGGAAAGTGTTTTCAATTCAACTCACTTAAAAATGAATTACAGGTAATGATATAAATGCATATGGGAATCGTGTGTTGACATTGAGAGGTTCCACTGCAGGGCTCTGTGTGGGTTTATTTTTAGGGGCACTCATGCACAGTCATTAATCATTAAATTTGGAAAGATACATGGTACATGTATTCTGGCTTTATTTAAGGGCAGTGACCCAGTACCTCATTATGAATTACATTTCATGTTGCACAGGTGCTGCAGTCCAAGGAAATACTTCCTCCTGGGATGCTGCAGCTGAGAGGCAGACACCTTACACACTGCTCTATCGGGGCAGCTGCTGACCGTGGCTTTTTCTTTTTCCATTAGGCCTTCGTTGTAAATGAAACAAAGGTCCGTGAGAGTTAATGTAGTGGAACTGCTCAGTAAAATGAGAAGCTCTGAAGTAAAGCACACATGATGGTCAGTTCCTGGGGCATCATAAAGGGGGGGGTAAACATGACAAATTCATGGGGCCCAGCATTTGTGGGGGGCCCATAGAGCAGTGGAGGGGGTCCAGTGGATACAGGTTAAAAGTTGTGAAAATTTGGTGTAAAATCCGCTGTATAACAGAGGCACAGAAGTCAGGAGTCGGATGCTGAATGCATGTTAAGTTTCAGTTTTGTTTCACGCCAGTGCAATTTACATTAGTTATGGAATGGACCGCACCCCCACGTATCTAACCCCCCCCTCGCCCCTATTCATGATATTGAATTTTATGAAGGGTCCACAATGTTTACCTTTCATGGGGCCCACAATTGCTAGTGACACCCTTGGTCAGTTCACAGAAAACAGGATAACCTTATTTTCTTGCCTCAAAAGTTCCCAAAAAATGTGAAATTATGTGAGGCAGAAAGAAAGAATTTTCTTGGCCAAGTAGTTGGACTTTGGAAAAAGAAACTTTCAGTACGGTTGGAGTCGTGTCATTAAATCAGGGAACTTTGGCATTTATAGGGCATTTAATATGATTAATATGCATTTCATATATTCTGCACTGAATAAAAATGACTAAAATCTGAGAAATTTGGTCTTCAGACTTAAGCCTTCAATGAAAAAAAAAAAAAAAAGTAAAATATCAGCGTGGTTTACAGAGAAGGGGAACAATGAATGAAAGAAAAGCCTGACTCATCTAGTCTGTGTTAGCAAAGTGGCAATACTACAACCTCTGAAATCTGTTTGAGAATCCTAGAAAAAAACATTGCATTATTTGAGTCATTAGCACTAAAAGGGCCAGAACTCTGAGATCTGTGTTGTTGTTTTTTTTTTCTTTTTTTTTTCTATTCAGTTTCAAAGATCACTTGTAATACCAGCTTAAAAATTGTGCACATTGTATCTGAGAAATCCAACTTTTTTTTTTTTTTTCCTGTAGTAATTCACGATGTAAAACAGCCTCAGGCAACTGGCAAGCATTTTGCATTCTGGCTCAAACTGAAAAACCATCTCCTCTGCGTCGTGTTTTACTCAGACTGTGTTTCAGTTCCTTCAACCCAACAGTGAGTTTTACACCAACGTCGCTACAACACATGTTGTCATCCACATTACACATCGTTGACTCATTAGTAACTGGCTCACACTCTGCTTCAAAGCAGACACACAAACGCACACAAACGCCTCTTCCACAGCCCAGCGTGGACATCACATGCATGTCTAAAATGTCAGTGGGTTTAAAACGACAGAAAAAGACAGGGGTCTCAATGACAAGCCAAGCCCCCCCCCCATGCACCTCCTGTGGAAAAGTGTAATCACATTTTCCGCAAGGGTGGTTCTAGTGCCCGTGAGAAAAGGGTTTATTGAATTCACACACATTGTCATTACGCAGATGGTGTGGTTTCCCTTCATATCTGCAGCCACTTATCCAACCCATGGAGTTTAAACAGCATCCAAGTCTCAGAAACACAAACATACTTGTCATTCACGCAGGGCTGTGGATTAAAGGACATTTTCAAGTCAGTAGGGAATTGATGTATAGCATTCACTTGTGCATTTATAATCTACCGGTTTCATTTGTCATACGGATTAATATCCACTTTTGTGTTGTGTGATTCTTATGGTCTAAATCAAAAGAACATAGAACAGACTCATATGTATAAGCCCCAGGTATATGTAAAGATAAAAAAAAATAAAAATAAAAACAGAGCACTTTCCAACTTTGAAGACTCTTTATTCCTGATTCCAAATCATTTAACTGCTAAGTACCAGCCTCACTGGTTTATACCATAACCAGTGGGGGCTGGTACTAAAGACTGACACAGCAGTTGAATGAATTTGCCAAGTTTTAATGTTTCTATCAGCTTATAATGCTCAACTTGAATATTTCAGTCTTTTGGTTTAATGTTTGACTGCAGTGGCTCAAACTCACAAACAATAAACAATGTAAATATGCATGTAATATTTAAATTTAAATCTGAATTTATATAAATACTTATACAGTCACGGAAAAAAATATTAGATCATAAAAAACAATGGTTATGCAATCAAGTACTAACTCCTGTGTGCATCATGTGACTAAAACAGACAGAAAAGAAAACATGGAATGCCTAAAAGCACTGTTTTTGTCAGTACAATGCCATAGATATTGATGTAAGAACTGAAGTGATTTTGGTTATTATCAAGAAAACATGGAAAATTTCTACAGGGTGGGGAAGCAAAATTTACAATGAACATTTAGTTGTTTTTTCTCAGCAGGCACTACGTCAATTGTTTTGAAACCAAACATATATTGATGTCATAATCATACCTAACACTATTATCCATACCTTTTCAGAAACTTTTGCCCATATGAGTAATCAGGAAAGCAAACGTCAAAGAGTGTGTGATTTGTTGAATGCACTCGTCACACCAAAGGAGATTTCAAAAATAGTTGGAGTGTCCATAAAGACTGTTAATAATGGAAAGAAGAGAATGACTATGAGCAAAACTATTACGAGAAAGTCTGGAAGATACTATTAAAGAAGAATGGGAGAAGTTGTCACCCCGAATATTTGAGGAACACTTGCGCAAGTTTCAGGAAGCGTGTGAAGGCAGTTATTGAGAAAGAAGGAGGACACATAGAATAAAAACACTTTCTATTATGTCAATTTTCTTGTGGCAAATAAATTCTCATGACTTTCAATAAACTAACTGGTCATACACTGTCTTTCAATCCCTGCCTCAAAATATTGTAAATTTTGCTTCCCCACCCTGCAGATATCAGCCCTGAAATTAAACTCTTACAGGCTATTTTTGTTGTTATCATTATATTTGTCCAAACAAATTTACCTTTAGTTGTACCAGGCATTAAAATGAACAAGAAATTGAAGAAAACAAGGGTGATCTAATATTTTTTCCACAACTGTACAGGCTAAAAAGCAGATTTTTGTCTTTCTTCTCTTTATATTTTATGTTTCACATGTGCATATATGTTTCTGTTGTTCTATCTTCCATGCACTTTATTTGTATTTGCTGCTGTCAACTGTGCAAAATCTTATCTGATCTTATCTTCATTTATGCACTTGACCACCAGTCGTCTTCTGTGCTTAGGTCCTACGTTATCTGTAGCTGAATAGTCAAGTGGCGTTCGGTCTCATACTCAGTTAAATTGAGGTCCCTGTGTAAAACCCAGAGGTGGAGGAGACTAAATGGAGGTGTAATGGACTGAACAGGACTAAACCTGTGACATCTGGAGCAGGTTAATCATCTGCTTCTCATTCATTGTGGAATCCTACAAGTGTCTGTATCTCACTTGAAGCGACTTGATAACCCAGTGAAAGTCATCCCATCACATATGGACAAGGAAATTAAACCCATTCTGAACAGACACAGGCACCAGAAGATGTGACCCTGGAGTGAATCTTTAATCCTATATTGAGAGTACAGCCTTATGTCATCTACTCTGCAAAGGTTTTCAGAGCCACATACACTCCTTTTACCCATACTCTAAAAACAGGAAGTTAATATAGTCATTAAGAAATTAACTTAATACAAATAAAAAAAATATCTTCAATAAATGTTGACATGAACCCCATGACACCGGATGAGTATTATATCATAATATACTGTCGCCCATAAAGTTGGAGTAAAATATCTTTACCTTTTGTGATAAAATGATTGTGACACTGTGATTTATTATTGATAAAGTTTAACTGGGACTCAACATGTAATCATTACATCCGTTCAAAGATGATGCCCCTTGCACATATTGCAGCTTATTTTGGCATCGATACAGCTTATGTCATCATGTCTATATGTGTGGTGATGTCAGCATATCAATTGCCTCTATATATGTGCCGAGTTTGAAGGAAATTGAAACAAAATTGATGTTTTTATAGACATTTGAAATTTCACTCATTGTAAGTAAATGGGGGAAAAATAGATTTTAAAAAATTCATTAAAAATTTCACCTTTGACCTACTTTTCCCAAAATGTCACCACATCTATTCTGGGTCACTGGCAATCTATAAACCTAATTTTGTATGAATTCAACCAATCGTTTTGCTGCTATAGACATTTGAAATTTCGCCCATTATAAGTGAATGGGAAAAAAAAAAGATTTTAAAAATTCATAAAAAATTTAAACTTTAACCTACTCTTCCCAAAATGTAATGAGATCTATTCTGGGTCACTGGCAATTCATAAACCAAATTTGGTATGAATTCAACCAATACTGCTAGAGTGTTAGCAAACAAACAAACAAACTGAACCAAAAACAGGGAAGCAAAGGGTAAAAATATCTTCAGTAAATGTTGACATAAACCCCATGACACTGGACAAGTATTATATCATAATATACTGTTGCCCATAAAGTTGGAGTAAAATATCTTTACCTCTTCTAATAAAATGATTGTAACAATGTGATTCATTATCGATAAAGTGTAACTGGGACTCAACATGTAATCATTACATCTGTTCAAAGATGATTACCGATGCGTACAGATTAAAAGAAAAAGAAAAATGTGTCAACTTTATGGGCAACAGTGTAATTAAAACATTATTTATTTATTTATTTATTTTTATAATTATTTTGAGAGACAGTTTTACTTAAATTCATGTGTTGAAACAACTCTTCTACAGTAATTTTAAGTGGGTCTTCCAATATTCAACAGAACACAGATATTCCATAAAAATGTGTACTAACTTGATCTCTAGTTGAACAACAAATGTAGATGAACAGATTTTAGTGATGTATCTCCAACCTCCATAACTCCTCCATCACAGTTCTAGTAGAAGTGGGTTAAGATGTTCTTTGGCCTGTTTAGAGCATAAACTATGTCATCCATGACGTTAAGGTGTGGAGGAGTATAACTACATTTACTCCTCTTTGAATGAGACAGGCGGATCGGCCATCTGGAGTCTGTCTTCACTGGGAGGTTGGTAGATGTGTGGGCCAGCACTGAAGTTTCAAAAATGTCCCACGGTGGTTTTGGCGAAGCACTGAAATGAGTACTGTATCCCTGATTTCATCTTTCTACCCCGAGGTAAAGTTAACTCTGTGAACAGTGTGTTTTATACACTGAGCACACACAATAATAATGTCTAAATGTAAAATGAAATGTAGTGTAAAATTGAAAAAAATAAGGGGGGCTAGGGTTGAGAATTTCAGGGAAAAAGTCCCAGAGGTAAAACTGGCCTGGTTCCATGGATTGATTCATCCATTTGGCAGGACACATGCTACTGTACTATCAGTGCAACGCTTTTTCTTACATCCATGTGCAGCTGGGTATTGTCCAAGTCCAAATGGTCTGTTCATTTACTTTCAAGTGCCTCCAGATTGATATCCTCTTGATGAAAACGAAGCTGACAACGATTAGAACTTTACCCTTCTAGCCTACAGGCATTTTGGATAATCAGACATCACTTTATTACAGTCAAGGTCACTGACTGTAAATGTAGCTTGAATAAAAGGCTCCTGTTAGCTTTACTCTGCAGTGACCTGATATATTTTAATGTGCTCAGTGCTGTAGCGATGGGCGATTTACGAATGCATCAGTCAAAATAATCGATTCATTAAACTGAACGAGTTGAATCGATTCACAAATGCAACTGTATCAATTCAGCATCACTTTGCAAACATTTTGTTTATTATCACATAAAGTAGTCGCAATAACTCATTAAGTCAGAGGTGGAAGTGCTGTGTGATGCACTGTGCGGCAGCCGGTAGTCTCCATGGTAAGATCTCTGATTGTATCGCGAGACTAGTTGCTGGCGATGAACGGACCGAGCCAAGGTAGTGAACCGCTGGTCGAGAGTGGCCAAGCAGGGCTGAGTCAGTGAATCGATTACACTGGGTTACGAAAAAATATTTTTTGCAAGTTGTCTAGGTTTTTTCAACTGAATTAGGACCATTTTGCACCGCTAAATCCAAAAATGACATCTGTTTTCTCAATCAGGTCAGGTTTTTTTGCTAATTTGATTTTGAAAAAATTGATCTTCTCACAAAATTGATTACATTTTTGTAAAATTTATCTTGGTCACCAAGTTTAATACAAAATAAGACTGGTAAGCACACTTTATGAAACTTGTGACTTGATTCCTGTTAGGTACAATGGTGTATTCACCGCAGATGTAGCAGAATACGTCAGGCTTATTTTTGCAAGATCTTCTAGTCGAAGCCATTTCATTCACCTGTAATATTAAAAAAATCATTAATCATAAATTGGCAAAAGTAAAATCTCCAGAACTCATTTATTGCAAGAAATATGAAAGAATTTTATATCATATGATGTGAAAATACCCATAAATGTAAGCAAAAATGTTAAAAAGCCAATATGTAGCATAGTTCAGAAAGTTGACCTGATTGAGCAAAATTAATGTGATTTTTGGATTCAGCACACCAAAATTATCCTAAATCAGCTCAAAAAACTTAAACAATAAATTTGTTGTTGATCAGTGTTATGAATCATTCACAAATCGCTGACTCACTGAATCATTCAAGAAAAGATGGACAGGAAAGAGATATTAAGATAAGAAAAGATAAGACATGCCTTTATTAGTCCCACAAGGGGAAATTCCAGGTTTACAGCAGCAAAGTACAAAAGCACACAAGACCGAAAAAAGTGCAAAATCCAAAATAAAGACAAATCAAAAAAGCTGTATATACAATTTACAGCTGTGCACATGCTGATCATGCCACAAGTTGAATTAAGGATACAGTTTATTGCACAGAATTATTTGGAGCAGTTTCTATTGTGGAGCCTGACAGCTGCAGGAAGGAAAGACCTGCGCTACCTCTCCTTCACACACTTTGGGTGTTTCATCCTGGGTTAGATTTATTACCACCTCTGCTTGTCAAGTGGGATAGTGGATTAAGCATATGATGGCAATTTGGCATCGCCGGTTTGCGACCAACGCCCAATAGATTGTTTTATTTAATTTTTTTAACCCTTTCATGCATAGTTGTTACTACAGCAGACAGTTATTCTACAGCTGTTCTCTTGTATATGCATGGATTTTGTTGTTTTAGTTTCATATCAGCCAACACATTGGACACTTTTGCATCATCCCATACACTGCAACTGATAACATTACTGTAACTTTGCTGTTCTTGATAAACTTGATCTAACATGTTTGAGTGCAAATCAATTCCTTGTTACTGTTAGGGTTAGGGTTAGGTTTTGCATATTATCTCCATGAAATGAGGAATGACTAGTATTAGAGTATGTTAAAATGTAAGAAAACATCAAATTAGCAGTAAAATGTTTTTACTTCATAGTTTTCTCACAGTATACAGGGTGGGGAAGCAAAATTTACAATGAACATTTAGTTGTTTTTTCTCAGCAGGCACTACGTCAATTGTTTTGAAACCAAACATATATTGATGTCATAATCATACCTAACACTATATCCATACCTTTTCAGAAACTTTTGCTCATATGAGTAATCAGGAAAGCAAACGTCAAAGAGTGTGTGATTTGCTGAATGCACTCGTCACACCAAAGGAGATTTCAAAAATAGTTGGAGTGTCCATAAAGACTGTTTATAATGGAAAGAAGAGAATGACTATGAGCAAAACTATTACGAGAAAGTCTGGAAGATATTATTAAAGAAGAATGGGAGAAGTTGTCACCTGAATATTTGAGGAACACTTGCGCAAGTTTCAGGAAGCGTGTGAAGGCAGTTATTGAGAAAGAAGGAGGACACATAGAATAAAAACACTTTCTATTATGTACATTTTCTTGTGGCAAATAAATTCTCATGACTTTCAATAAACTAATTGGTCATACACTGTCTTTCAATCCCTGCCTCAAAATATTGTAAATTTTGCTTCCCCACCCTCTACCTGTAAATGCATGTTTCTTTGCTTCCTCAAAAATTAAACACACGGTGTCTGGCTTAGTGGACATTTTCTCAACTCCATGAAAAATAGCTTCATAAAAAATGTATTTGCATTGTTTTTTTAATGCCTAAAGAGGAATAAAATCACTTAAGAAAAAAATCTTGATTGGTTCTCATAATTCATCCATGAAAGGGTTAAATTGATGAATCAAATGAATCGATTCGGAATCAATTCACAACAGATGAATGAACCGAAAGAATCGAGTTAGTAAAAAGAATCGGACTTCCTATCACTACAGTGCTAGTGTTACAAGTTTTTGGTTTTTTTTTTTCCAAAGTTTGCAACTCAGTATCAACTTGTTTTGAGTTAATGTTGAGTTGAAAGCCTTGTTTCTTTACTTTCTTACCTACTCAAAGTCATTTTCATTGCCCATTCCATTTTCTGTCCTGGATGTATAGAAAGTGGCACTCCTTTCAAGTTGCTTCTCAATGGAAAATCCTTTCACTTGTACCATATTTTTGACAGAATTTCAAAGCTCTTCAACTTCATGTATTCAGCATCACAATGGATGATTTAAATCCTTCAAAGCCATCTCATGCTGCCTGTCAGCGCCAGTTTTGCACCATTGTCAGAGGAAGTTATATGACTGAAGCGTGCTGCCACTGCTTTTGCTGACATCGCTTTCCAAGTAGTTTCAGTTGTTTCCAAGATGAATCAGAAGGCTTTTAATAAGGACATCTGTGTGGCCCATGGCTGTAACAGGAACTTTAAAGGGAGGTTAATATGGATCCCCTAAGCATTTGATGCCTTGCCACAACATTTACACAAGCTGAAGAGGCAAACGAATTTCTCTGACAGGAAGCTTACTTTTTCAGGCTGCAGAGAATTTGTTTTCTTTCAGAACCTCGGGTATGTTTGGTATGAGAGTAAAAAAACAAAGAATAACAACAATAAATGCAGGAAATCTGCTGCCCTGAGGCTTGACCTGCAGTATTAGACACTGCATGCACATATCACAACTATTCCCACAAGTCGTACTGATCCTAAAAAGTATGAAAGAAGCACTCCTACCCCAGAGTAGATGAACACACCTTTATGCCAGCTGAAGGTTTTAGCTCTACTGTCAAAGGTAACGGCATAAATAGAGGGTCTGTGAACATCTATCACAAGCAGCGTGAGTGCAATCCATGTAATTTTCCGTCTCATGATGGAGAGGGAACATCTCTCACTTCATGCTTTCTGGTACCACAGCTAACAGAGACATCAAAATCCTGACACACATACTATATTGCACATGGCAAATTCATGACATCTGCACATGCTGCCAAAGATGAAAGCCATGAGTTTGGTACAAGGCATGAGGGAATAGATGTACGGTAATGAGAGCCTTGGGGCCCAACTTAATGAGGGAGGATTAGTGAACCATGTTAGGGCTCTCAGGCACAACTGAAAGAGGATGGCGAGCTTCGTACTCTAGCTGTGACGACTGGATAAGAGAGGGTACGACGCTTTGTCAGGTAGAGGACGGGCTCACCTCAGCTCCCAAGAAACTCATAAATGAGACAGAGGAGTGCAGAGCAATAGATGAGGCCAGATTGTAAAAGCAGACAAGTGCAATCAATATATCTCACTGTGGTATTAACTTCTTATCATCTTTTTCGATATCCTGCTGAGCCGGGATGAGGAGGGAAGGTAATTCCCCAAGTTCAACAAATGCGATGCCTTCTCACTACAAATGTTTCAAATTAATTTTTCTGCACAAATGCTTTGTGACCTTAAAGCACTTTATGAATCTATCTTCAAGTTAATTGCTCAAACTGGCAATAATATTATGAAGCGGCATAATGCTACTTGACTGTTCCCATAATAGCAGCTGGGACAGATGGGAACGGGCACTCTGCTGTATTAAAAATCACCAATGATATTTTTATGTGTGCACTGCTTTCGAATGCTGTTTGTCACTTGAAGAATGTTTTCTCCTATCCAGTGGAGGTGATGATTTTTACTGCCACCTTTACAGACTCAAATTAAATTTGAGGCCGACCATGATCCTGACAAGTGTCCTCAACTCTGAAATTGTCGCATTTCTGCCAATATATCTTATGTGTGAATCCTGTGTGAAAGTACTTCTGTGTCGTTTGTGGATCAATGTATGAGAAAGATGAATTCAATGTACATTTCTGAATTAATTGTCAGACAGTATGACTTAATTTGCTTTGATTTGCACATTCATTTTTGTTTTTTTTTTTGAGAAATGAACTGAATTCTGTTGTAGTGACCAAGCCTCACGACCAGCCTTACCCCAGGTATTGTTGTCCAAGACTCTAATAACTGATATTATTCACTTTAAGAAAGGATTTTTAAATGACAAAAACAGCTGTTATACTCTAGTTCAGCTATATCAGTAAGTAAAAACAAACATTTTGGAATGGGCAGACTTTAAAAACTAACTTGGCAGACATATTTGGATTGACTTTCCTTCCCCCTCATCTAATTCTACTTTCTGTATGAATTCTGTGGATGTAATTAAGGAGGCTTACTCTAGGTTTACAGTGCAGCATATGATTTGTACGAGCTATAATTAGCACCCTGAAAGAGCTTTATCTTCAGTAAGACAGTGAGCCTCTACAGATAAAACTTTCACTTTTTACTCAAAGAGTTGGCCAGAACATTTGATCTGCAAATGAACAGAACTCCTTCCAGAAGGTTTTTGCAAATTAACTTCGTATAGGCTCATATATTGTTATAGGCACGTCCTAACATCTCTAATGAAATCGGCCCAATTTGCCAAACAGTGTGCATTTTATCTTTTTTGTTATTTCACTAGAAGTATTGCCCTTCCTTGCCATCACTTACCTGAACTCCTTATATTTTTTCCCCCTGAGCAAAATTGAAACAAGCAGGGATTAACTCAATGTCATGGGAGCTTTGTCCCCGGGATAATAGGGGACAATGAGCTCTGCAGTGACAGCAGTAAATGATGCCAATTTCCTGAGAAAGACAACTGATAGAGAGTGAGGAGATAGCTCAAGACCCTAATCCAACTTTGTAAACCGGTGTACTTGAGATTTTGCAGAATGTTTGTGCTGCTGAAGTCATTTATGTCATCCAATCAGGAGCCGGCAGAACAGAAACTGTATGGCTGAGTGGTTTGACTAGGATCGAATGTTGCCTTACTATGAAAATCATTGCAACGTTGAAGCACTTACTTACATTCACTGAATTCTACATAAGATTTAACACTGTGAGAAAGGTGGTGTTGGTAAGTCAAATGTCAAAGCTGCTTGGAAAGCTGGTTTGTGCCTATTGAATGCGCCCTAATATACAGGGTGTCCCATAAGTCTCCATACATAGGAGACATAATACATTCCATACATATATGGTTCTAACATGTATTTCTTTATATTTCAGATAACCCAAAGAATGCATTTGAATAAAGAGCAACGAATTGAAATCATCCTGATGGCCGGTTCAGCAAGCAGTCGTATGGTTGCAAGCGCATTTAACAGAAAACATGGGACGAGTATCACACACGACACTGTGGCAAAACTTATTGTCAAGTTAAAAAAAACAGGAAATGTTTTGGATCAATTTGTTCCCGACAAAATGGCAGTCATACAGGGTGGGGAAGCAAAATTTACAATGAACATTTAGTTGTTTTTTCTCAACGTCAAAGAGTGTGTGATTTGCTGAATGCACTCGTCACACCAAAGGAGATTTCAAAAATAGTTGGAGTGTCCATAAAGACTGTTTACAATGGAAAGAAGAGAATGACTATGAGCAAAACTATTACGAGAAAGTCTGGAAGTGGAGGAAGCAACAAAAAACATATCAAAGCTTTTATTAAAGCTCTCAAATCCAAAATCCTAAAGGATCCAACCAAATCCATGAGAAAAATGGCAATTGAGCTTGAGGTAGACAACAAGACCGTTAGAAAGGCAGTAAAATATGATTTGAAGATTTAAATTCTCATGACTTTCAATAAACTAATTGGTCATACAGTCTTTCAATCCCTGCCTCAAAATATTGTAAATTTTGCTTCCCCACCCTGTAAAGAGCATATTATAGAAATAAAAATGGTTTATGTCAAGAAACGTTTATTTTTCCTATGTATGGAGACTTATGGGACACCCTGTATAAGTAAGTAAATTTTTGTTATATAGCACTTTTCACAGATAAAAATCACAAAGTGCTTTACAGGTTAGAATAAAAGTTTAGAATAAAATAACTACAATGTCATACATACACCAGGATAAAAACAAAACAGTTGTATAGAGAAACAGACAATAACACGAGCCCAAAAAACATCAACCCGGGCTAAACGCCTGCCTAAAAAGATACGTTTTGAGCTCCTTCTTAAAGGACTATATATTAGGGGTGTAACGGTACACTTGGCACAGAAGCCGGATCGGATGTTCTAAGCATGTTAAGTTTCACTTTCAGTTTTCAGTAGTTGCAGAGCACACACCCCTATGGTCTCCTTCACTGTACTGAGAACATATAGAAAATGTATTGAACCAAAGAGCCCTGTACTGAAAATGTACCGAACTGAAATTTTTCTGTACCATTACACCCTTACTATATATACAGGTTGGCTATAAATAAATAAATAAATAAATAAATAAATAAATAAATAAATCCCACACCCTCAATATTTTGCTGAACCAGCTTTAGCTTTAATTTCAGCAAACATTTACTGTGGCAATGCAATGCCATACCATTTATTTACATATATTTTTGGACACACAACATTGCTGAACCTAGACCTAAGCACTATATAAATCTAATCCATTATTATTATTATTATTATTATTATTTTTTTTTTTTTTATTATTATTATACACAAGCTGCCTTGTGTCACGTTGACACTGTATATAACAGGTAATATTCCTTTCATTAACGTTACAATTATGCATTCCTTTTTATTTTATGTTTATCTTTATTTGACTTCAAATGAATATTGTAGAAAGTATGTCTTTAAAACTGTACATTTGGCATAAAATCTAATATATTCACACCTTGCAGGACTGTGTAAAAAGGCATGAAATGCAGTAACAGTTGTAGAAGGTTGTATCAGTAGGAGTATTTGATGCCAATGACATCAGACTATGAAATGTGAAACTTCTAAATGCACTGTGGTAGGCGCATGTTGTGGTAATATTCCGTGTGTGAGTGTGAGTGTGTGTGTACGGTGGTTTGGTACTCACAATAATAAGATCTGTTGTTCAGTCAGGTCTCCAAACATTGATTCATGTCAGTTTCATACAGCCTTCTTGATAGTCACATTGATCTCCGTTTGGGTTTTTCAGGTCACCTAAAACTGACATGAGGACAAGAAGACAGAAGGATGTTGGTGATTAATTCAGGATTATAGAGCTCTGAATGTGTCTTGTTGTGGTGAACTGAACTGGGTGTCTATTTGCATTTTGACTCTTCATTTATAAAACTTAACACGTGCAAAAACATGTACCTGATGTTATAAGTGCATGGTTGTTCCTGAGCACAGATGAATTACAATTAAAAATATTCAGTCCCCAGTTTAGAGCCAGAGGAGCAGAAAAACAATATTTTGGATTTATGTTTAGTAATTACATCCTTGTGGGACTGGATTTAACTTTAACCTGTAAAACATGAGACAAAGATAAAGATCCCAGTTAGACTGAGACAGCATCAAGCCCATGAGGATTTTAGTAGTGTTATAGTCAAGACCGGCTAGACAGGAACCAAGACACTGCCGAGACCAGAAAGTATCAAGACCAAGACACTGCCGAGACCAGAAAGTATCAAGACCGAGACAAGACTGAGACTGAAGGGTATCAAGACCAAGACAAGACCAAGGGATATCGAGACCCAGACAAGACCAAGGGGTATCGAGACCCAGACAAGACCAAGGGGTATCGAGACCCAGATAAGACCAAGGGGTATCGAGACTCAGACACTGCTGAGACTGGAGGGTATCAAGACCAAGACAAGACTGAGGGGTATCGAGACCTAGACACTGCTGAGACCAGAGGGTATCAAGACCAAGACACTGCCAAGACCAGAAAGTATCAAGACCGAGACAAGACTGAGACTGAAGGGTGTCAAGACCAAGACAAGACCGAGACCAAAGGGTATCGAGACCAAGACACTGCCGAGACCGGAGGGTATCAAGACCAAGACAAGACCAAGGGGTATCGAGACTTAGATACTGCTGAGACTGGAGGGTATCAAGACCAAGACAAGACCAAGGGGTATCGAGACTTAGACACTGCCGAAACCAGAAAGTATCAAGACCGAGACAAGACTGAGACTGAAGGGTGTCAAGACCAAGACAAGACCAAGGGGTATTGAGACCCAGACAAGACCAAGGGGTATCGAGACCCAGACACTGCTGAGACTGGAGGGTATCAAGACCAAGACAAGACCGAGGGGTATCGAGACCTAGACACTGCCGAGACCGGAGGGTATGGAGACCAAGATACTGCCGAGACCAAATGAGTCAGGTCCGTGATAAGACCCAGACCCCAAAAAAGACCTGTCTCGCGGACTACATCACTAGTGGACTGTGGAGGACTGGCATTGTCCGTTGAGAAAATTAGAAAATAGACACATCTGACTGGTTATATTTGAAGGGGGCATGTAATAAATAATGATACTATTCTGTGATGATAAGGTTTTTGTACAAATGCCATCAAGACCACTATGTCTGAGACCAAAAAAAGACCGAGATCAAAGACAATCAGGACCAAGACAAGACCAAGACCAAATAAGTTGAGTCCATGACAAGACTGAAACCACAAAAAATTGGTCTCGCGACAAAGACCGGTCTTGGTCTTGAGACTACATCACTAGATTTCGGAGCTGAATTCAGTCCGCGTCAGTGTTTTATAAAAAAGAGCAATAGTCAGTCCCTAATAACACACTATAAATACTTCTCAATACCTTGTCAGAGCATATGTCCTCCCTTTAGCTACTTGTCACCCTAATGAAACAAGATAAAAACACATGGAGACAAAGGTAGATGCAGCAAGGTTCCAAAATGGTTATTACAGAAACAAATAAGTAAACAAAAACTCGGGCTCTGGTTCCCAGCTGTGATGAAGTGAGTGAAGAAACAACAGCAATTTTGATGTCACATTGCAATTACAGACCTCTTCACAGAACAAAACATCTTTCTACTAAAACAAGGCACCTCTTAAGACCTACATGTGCCAGATGTCTGTTTCTGTCAAATCAGTGACAGAGAATCACATTGGCTGAAGGAAGACGCTGCAGTCACTGGACAAAACACACCAAATTAAATGGTGTCAGCGTGATATTGGATGATAAGCATTGTGTCACAGTGATCCTAATAATATAGTATAATGAAAAAGCGGAGTGATTGATCTTCAATAGTGACCATTTTCTGAACTTCCTAAAACAGTTTCTTCCACAGTCACTGTAGGGCTATAAGTATAAGTGTGCTTTGTGTTGATAAATGCCTTAGTTTTGACCTGGACCTCTAATAATAATCTATACAATATGATTCAACCTGTATCTACAGAAATTCTGTTCATAAATTTCATTTCATTTCATTTATTTCGTTCATGGATGTGCATTTCATCAGCAGACATTCAATAACACTGGTCAGCAACAAATTTATTAACTTTTTTGAGCCGATTTAGGATAATTTTGGTGTGCTGAATAAAAAAAAAATCACATTAATTTTGCTCAATCAGGTCAGCTTTCTGAACTATGCTACACATTGGCTTTTTAACATTTTTGCTTACATTTATGGGCATTTTCACATCATATGATACAAAATGCTTTCATATTTCTTGCAATAAACGAGTTCTGAAGATTTTACTTTTGCCAATTTATGATTGTTTTTTTTAATATTACAGGTGAATGAAATGGCTTCGACTAGAAGATCTTGCAAAAATAAGCCTGACGTATTCTGCTACATCTGTGGTAAAATACATAATAAATAATAAATAAATCCTGTTAGAAAATTATTTTTTTTTTCTCTCTTAAAACCTATTTTGGGTGAGAACTATATAAAAAATCAACTGATAAAGTCACAAAAATGTAATCAATTTTGTGAGAAGATCAAATTTTTCAAAATCAAATTAGCAAAAAAACCTGACCTGATTGAGGACAACAGATGTCATTTTTGGATTTAGTGGTGCAAAATGGTCCTAATTCGGTTGAAAAAACCTAGACAACTTGCAAAAAACATTTTTTTGTAACCCAGCGTAATCATCAGGTGAACAAACATGTACACACCCATGCTCAAAAAGGAGCAGGATGAAGAAAATCTTATATTTCCTGCCCCCTTCCAAATAATCATAGCCTTAATGGTTAGCAATACAACACTAGCTATAAAGTCATACTGTATAAAGTCAGACAAATTAAACAAAATACAGCCAAAGATAATACACAATGAATACAAAACCAAATGCAAAACTACATATCTAGGAAGTACAAAACAAACAAAACATAGGTAAATATATACCTGAAAAAATAATGCAAAACAATTACCATACCGAACCAAAATAAGAAAATAAATATATCACAAGATGCAAAACAAATATGAAGCAAAATGTAAAAACTTATAACTGTTAATAATCTCATATAATAGATAGCAAAGTTGTAAACTCTGTTAGTTTAGTAATACACCTGCACCTACATTAAACTGAACGAAATGTACAACTGATTCCAGCCTATTTTTTTCAGTGTTAATATTTTTGTTTTTTTATATATATATTTTCTATGTTCTATTGTGAATAAAATATGGATGTTTGAGATTTGCAATTCATTGTATTCTGTTTTTTTATATACATATATAATTTAAACAGTGTTGCTTTGTATGTCTGTTCATTATTACAGTATTTGAAGTAAAAACATCTGAGCCGCAAACACGTTGTGAAAATAGCAGGTTTTTACATAGAAACACTTGTTTTGCAGGGATTTATTCATATACCTCCTCATTTACATGTTCCATTAAACACTCACTAAGTACTCCTCTGCTAATGGGTCCGATTAAGTGGTAACACGTAGACACATTTGGAGTTCAACAGTCTGTCATGTAAGCAGAGTAACTTATACGCATGTATTATACATATTTGAGTAGGTGTTTATAAGCACTTTAACATTATGTATAACGAAATTTGGGGAGATGAAATTTGTAGGTGAAAAATGTCAAATTACTGCTCGGTAACACGTGGACTTGAAACGGACCTCAATTTTTTAAGCTTTACGTAAACATTCAAAACATGGAGTTCATGCCAGCAATTGATACAAAGTAGGACAAAACCTTTTAGATATTACGTTCAGTTATTTAGAAAATACATTTTGGTGTAAAATATTGAAAAGTCTCATTTTTATTGACATGAGAATGTGGTAACATGTGGACAGGTTGCCATAGTAACATGTGGACGACTCTGCCATT
Organism: Sphaeramia orbicularis; assembly: GCF_902148855.1. Taxonomy (NCBI): domain Eukaryota; kingdom Metazoa; phylum Chordata; class Actinopteri; order Kurtiformes; family Apogonidae; genus Sphaeramia; species Sphaeramia orbicularis. Next base: position 42,275,504 of record NC_043978.1, read on the forward strand.
GTATGCTTATTTTTCAAAACAACAAGCCAGATATAATCACAATGCTTTATTTAATGTATTTAATACTAACAGTGTTATTTACAACTCGTGGTGGTCCATACTGATATAGGTAAATTATAAATAAAAGTAATTTCTTGTTAACAGTTCACAGATAGTCTTTTAAATGTGACCTGTGTATGAATTCACAAACTTCATCATTCAGAATTTCAACTTCTCAAAGTAATAGACAGTCATTTGCATGTCGTTTTGTTAATTTAATGCAGCCTAGCAGACGGTTTGGAACTTCTCCTATACTGTGTAAGTGGTATTTTAAAAAGGATCTTTAGCTAAAAAAAAATTAGACCGCTTGATAAATGATGTGTGCAAATTTCCTTTTTTATTGTTGATGTTCACTTTCGCTTGATCGTTTCAACATCCTGTGCTCAGCGCTGCCCAAGAACCATCCCAGCAACCCAGATAACTTTTACCACCATTTCAATGATAGAATGATAGTACTAGGGATGTCCCGATCTGATCTAGAGATTGGCATTGGCTGCTGATCTGGCATTTTTTAGAAGATCAGATCGGATTTAGTCATTTTTGATAATGGCTGATTTGGGCCCGCTTTTGGGTTGGGGGGGGGGGGGGTTAACAAACATCCTACACCCTCAAATTTAAGTTTCCGAAGGCAGGGAAAAGGAAAATTAGGTTCACAACAGTGGGTCTAAAAGCGTCTATAAGTTTCACTTTGTCTTTATGGTCCGGTAGTGATGCGCGAGTTGGGTTATTTTCAAACCAGGGAGCTTTTGTGGAATTATCTGACCCGACCCAACCCACCCCACAAATAAACCGACATTCGTTTGAGCCGACCTGTGAGTAACCTGCTGATCTGTGCATCACTAACGCATCCCCTAATAATCCCTGGACAGACCTGTCCATAGACCAGCTAAAGCAGTGGCAAACATACGGCCCACGTTCCAAAACTGGCCCACCAAAGGTTCTAATGGCCCACAGTATTAATTTGGAAAGTGCAAAAATTATACTAAAGTTATTAAGAATCAAAGGTGTCAAACTTGTTTTAGTTCAGGTTCCACATTCAGCCCAATTGGGATCTCATGTAAAATAATAACATAATAACCCATAAATAATGACTCCAAATCTAAATCAAAATTTCATTGTAAAAAGTTGGTGTCGGATCAGTTTCAGATTGGTATCAGCACAACTAATCCTGAAAAAATTGGATCGGATGCAAAAAAAATCCAGATCAGGACATCACTAGATAGTACCAGACTAATCTACAGCTCTGACACAGCGCTTACAAAGTGTAGAGACAGATCTGGCAAGACTACGGTTAATGTATTAACTAAACCCTGGTATCTGGTAAATGCTTTCAGAACCTAAACAGAACCATCAAAGTCTTAACAATGCTGACATAATATACACTTTTCTCAATGCAAAATACATTGTTGATTTACCAAATTTCAGGACATTCTGGCTTTCAGATTTATACTCAGTGCCAATGAAAACGCAACACTTGAAGATTCTTATGTTTTTTTTAAATCGATGAGGATTTTTATTCCATAAGCTCTTTGGAATTAATCATAGGCCATTTCTATACAGTAAAAATAAAAAATCACATCCAAATTTGTTGACAAAAAATAAGGATAAAGAAAGAAACTCAAGGACCCCCAAAACCAAAAGTCACAAAGCGGTCCCGGAGGTGCTGCAGCTCAATGTAGCGATCCTGCTGTGGCGTGGTCACACGTGCTCGTCCAGGGCGAGGTCCGTCTGCAGTTGAGCCAGTTTCTTCATGCCTCTGTTGCATCCTGACTATGGTGGACACATTGCATCCAAAACGGCGCGCCACCTGCCGAGCAGACATTCCGGCCTCCAGGAGCCCCATAGCATGGCATCTTTGGTCACGTGTCAGTCTAGGCATCGCTGAGTTATTGCAAATGATTTTTGTGCTTTTCAGCTTGCCTTTATATACAGAACATGACCACTCCTTAACTGACCACAGTTCCTTAAGTTAAGCAGTTCGTTGCTGAGCAATGAGAAAAACAAGTCTTATGAATGCAGACAAGTTCATTCAAGCGTGACAATAGCTCAACCCGTCTCAGGTTGTTAAGAAATTGTCTGGGATTATCTTATACAAGTGAAACTGAAACATATTGATGCAGCTCAGGAACAATAAAATACAGGGTGGGGAAGCAAAATTTACAATATTTTGAGGCAGGGATTGAAAGACAGTGTATGACCAATTAGTTTATTGAAAGTCATGAGAATTTATTTGCCACAAGAAAATTGACATAATAGAAAATGTTTTTCTTCTATGTGTCCTCCTTCTTTCTCAATAACTGCCTTCACACGCTTCCTGAAACTTGCGCAAGTGTTCCTCAAATATTGGGGTGACAACTTCTCCCATTCTTCTTTAATAGTATCTTCCAGACTTTCTCGTAATAGTTTTGCTCATAGTCATTCTCTTCTTTCCATTATAAACAGTCTTTATGGACACTCCAACTGTTTTTGAAATCTCCTTTGGTGTGACGAGTGCATTCAGCAAATCACACACTCTTTGACATTTGCTTTCCTGATTACTCATATGAGCAAAAGTTTCTGAAAAGGTATGGATAATAGTGTTAGGTATGATTATGACATCAATATATGTTTGGTTTCAAAACCATTGACATAGTGCCTGCTGAGAAAAAACAACTAAATGTTCATTGTAAATTTTGCTTCCCCACCCTGTACATTCAAGTGTTGCGTTTTCATTGGCACTGAGTATAATTATTTCTACAGAATGACAGACAGCTCGTGTTGCTTTGGAGCATCTTTACAATCATGACACAGACGGTGCTGGAAATCATAAAATTCCCCCGAGGAGATCCTGGGATCACAAGTTTAATTCAATAACCAAGTATATATGGGCAACGCACCCATACACATGAGCATTTCTTACTGATTTAGCTTAATTCAAGAGGAGGATGGGGAGGTGGAAGGGGTGATTTTCTTTTCACAGATGTGTAGACTGAAGAGTATGATGGTATTTACGGCACAGCGTAGGCAGTATGAATGAACACAGCCTCGGGTGTAAACTGCGCTAATTGGCGTGGGACACACTGAAGACATGAACAATTGGTTGACCACTTCCTGACCTCTGTTTTTCCCTGAATTGCCAAGACACACAAAGTCTGTTGAACGTAATCCGCGAAGAACTGCTTACAATATGTGTATGTTTATATAATGTACAATGTCACCTACTTTTTCTACCATTAGATGTGTCTGAAAACAAACCGCAAATACGTTTTTTAATAGGCATGTCGCTCCCTAAAGTGCATTAGAGCTTTGGGAACTGTCATTTCTGCAGAAGAATGAGCTGAAAAAAGGTGTTTTCTTTGTAAAAACCATTTCAGATGTCATGTGATCGCTACCTTTTCCACAGTGACAAGCAGCAGAATATCCTCCCAAAATCCCATTGAGACGCTCTCTCTGCAGTGTGAGGTGTTACTAAGCCACAGAGATTTCCTGACTTCCTTGGTTGTAGCGTGTAGCTGTTGCCAAGTACACCTCTGCTTTGATTCTGGCAGCACAATATACTTAATGAGATTCCACAGCCTGCTTACAGTGTTCTCCATCTCTGCATACAGCCACCTACAGGAACCCAAATGCCCACGTTGCCTTGTGGTGGGCTTAACATTGTTCTAGTGCTAAAAGGCATGAAGCTGTAAAAGTTCAACCAGAATCCAGACAGTTACAATTTCACGCTGTGTAATTGAGACACTGCTGTTGGCACACGTGTCGCGTAGGTCATCAACAGCTGTCACTTTAGATTAGAGTTGACGTAACGGAGTGAAACATGGCAAGCTGGGAAAGTGTTTTTGTAACTGTAGGTGCACAGTGTTCTGGTGTGGGTTTCCTTTTCTTTTTTATTCATTTGCTTTTTTTTTTTTTTTTTGCAGTGGTACCCAAATACTCTTTGCATGCACAATCATAGCACAAGGGCAATAATAATAATGTATGAGGCACAAATTGTGACTGTCCCCTGTGCCTGTTTTCTTGACTCTACTGTCACTGACTGTTTTCCAGAGTTAAATGATGAGTCACATTCAGAAATATTAAATGAAGTATTTAACAACACTACCGGGTGTGTGCTAGGTTGATGAGTCATGACCTAATCTCACAGATATTGCGTTTATATGCAACTACACTGCAAATCCGATGCTTTGTTTTATGTTTATGTTTTAATAAAAGTGTTCTCACTGTCCAAAACTACCTGAAGTAATGCTGCGTTCCAGGCAACCCGTAACTCATGTTTTTCCAACCTTCTACTGGTGAAAATGCTCTGGAATGTCTGTCAAACCTGTGACTTCCCATCTGTGAACTCATACTAGATCGATGTACTCCCAGTTTCGAGCTCTGATGTCACATAGCCCGTGAAACAACAATGGCAGCCCCCATGGATGCAGTGTTTATGCAGACTGTTTATTAAAACAAGGTATTGCTCTGACATTGTTTGTAAAAACTGAGGCACTCAGAGTAGGGCTGAAATTAAAAAGCCTTTATTAAAGCATGGCCAATCAAATAAAAACTGAGCCGACATGTTGCAGCCTGTGGGCCTTCATCAGGGCTGATATAAGAAGGCCGCCCATATGGATCCTCCTATATATAGGGAGAAGTCACATGACTGGGCGGACCTTAACCCATAAAGACCCAGTGTTACTTTGGTGGCAGTTTCCAAATTATTTTTTTTCTCTCTATTTAACCTTTCGTAAGTGATTTACCATCATTTATTATAAAATTCTCCTCTGTATTTAGTTTTTTTTTGTGTGTAAATTAGGTTTTTTCCTATATTTTATCTATTGATCATGCTAATGTTCATGAAAACTCATAGTAAACTCAAAGGTTATTATATCAGAAACTGAGAAAACTGACAAAAGACTGACTTTTTCAACAAATATATCAATAACTGAGCATAAAACAAATGTATCCATCCACTGTCATTGATCCAACTCCATGGGCTTTACTGGTGAATCAATGTTGTAGAAGATGACGGTGTTACCACGGTAACTACGGCGCCTCGGAATGTCCAAATGGGTCATATTTGATGAACATGTAAACCATGACAAACTGTATTTATTACATGTATTGATAGGATTAGTGGATCAATAGGTTTTAAATGTTTTAGATCAGTAGATGGTTTTGGTCACTGGTGGATGTTTGGGTCTTTATGGGTTAAAGACAGAGATTAGAGAATTAAAAATTGAAACAGACAAAAAAAAACAGAGCAATACATAGTATATAAACAAACAACATAGACATTTCAAGCACTATGAGTCTTCACATAAAGTGAGTTATCAGAAATAAACAGATAAACAATAAGGGTTTTTAGTCAGGAAGCCGAGGGACATTATTGCTCTGACATTATTTATCGGCAAATGTTCTGCATAATCAGCTGCTACTCTATCGTTAGCTAGTTTTCAGTCCATGGAGTGCAAGAATAAATTAATACCAAACACGTATCCAAATATACAAATAATGTAACATAAAAGGTAGAGCAGCTTCTCTTGCCTGATGCGCCATTTTTACTCCTCTGTTTCCCTCCCTGACCATAAGCCCCATATGGTCCGCTATGCTGGTTTGTTTAAGTCTAACTACGACAATTCCTTGCGCTCAGGCAGTTTGGCGTGACTTGCCTGGAACGTTATAAAGTCGTGAGTTGTGATTTAAAGTCGTGATTTACGGGCTCAAAATCCAGCCTGGAACACAGCATAAGATTAAATTTAATAGTGCAGTTAGCAAAACTTATATGATGGCTGAGCAATTTACTTTTACACTGAGGATTAACATTTGTGCAACTTTTTTGGGTTTTTTGGGGAGGGGGTTCTTTCTTTTTTCAATCTCCAAAAGATTGATGCACATATTTAAACACATAATGCAGCACCAGTACCTTCATTAACACTAACATTAGTGTTATTTGTTTGTTGTTGTTTTATTGTTTTATTTCAGTGTGAAGTACAAACACAGACCACAGATCCATCCAATCCATAGATCCAACAATCACTCCATGAAACAAAAATTTATAATACAAACTTTACTAATTAAATACTTAATTTATAGTCTGACTGAAAAGGAGTAGGCTGAAGCTTTCTACTTATTTTGCCTACCCTTTACACATTATCTTACAGCATGTCTTCAGTTTTAACAAACACAACATATTTACACCGACAATGAAAACAATATGAATGCTGAAATAAATATTAAATGTTGCATACAAACTTAAGACTGAACCATTTCATGCACGAATTATGAGAACCTTAATCAAATTTTTTCCTGAGTGTTTTTATTCCTCTTTAGGCAGGAAAAAAACAATGTGACTGAAAACTTTCTTCTGAAAAATAAATTTAAAAAATAATAATAAAATATATATATATATATTTTTTTAATTGAAAAATACATTGAAAAAATAATAATGAAAAAAAAAAATCTTATGAACCTATTTTTCATGAAGTTGCAAAAATGTCCACTCAACTGGACACCATGCGTTTAATTTTTGACACACAGAAACATGTATTTACCGATAAATTGTGTGAAAACTATGGGTAACGCTTGTGATTCTGGGGGTTTATGCTCAGGAGAGATGGACATAATGTTACCAATTCATGTCAGAAAAGATATGTAGTGTCTTAAAACTTTGATAAACAAATGTGTAAAAAAAAAAAAAAAAAAAAAAAACAACGAAAAGAACAACAAAATCCATGAATATACAAGAAAACAGCTGTAGAATAGCTGTCCACTGTAGTGACCAGTATGCATGAAAGGGTTAAAGTTCATATTTCTATTAAGAGTCATATTTATAAATGTTTTTTTTTTAAGGTGAGAGAGAGTTCTGTGTTCTTCAACTGTTACACTTTAGGATTGCAGGATAATATTATAGATTTCGCATTGAATGTATACATTAGGGCTGGGTGATAGAATGATAGATTCCTCGATAGAAATATGAGACATGCTCGATACAGTTTTGATAGAATTCATTCGTCCATGTTTTGACAGACATAAGAACAGCCAATCATAATTAAGTAGCGCCGCACCCAACCAATCCCGCTTGAGCTACGGAAAGTTAGGTTGACACACAGAGCACAGGTGTAAGAGCAGCCGCAGCACATACGCTAATGTTTGAGCTGCAGCGAGAGATAATGAGTGTTTCCTCTGGAGAAAATGTGACCGAGAACTGGGGCGACTGGGTTACTGAAAAGTAGGGTGCGAACCATTTCAATTCGGGGCATTCAATACAATATGGAGGTGTAATGAACGAACACATGTAGCCCATGTAAAGAACGCAAACACTCATTTTCTGTAAGTTTCATTTTCAGTTTACGTCAGTTACAGAAAACACACCCCCACGTATACACCCCCGGTATTGTTTGGTGAAGATGGTCTATTTTGTTTGTGTTCTCTTTTAAAACTTGAAAGCTTTTGCCTGCTGGTCGGACTTTTATTTTAGTTTTAAATACAGGGTGGGGAAGCAAAATTTACAATGAACATTTAGTTGTTTTTTCTCAGCAGGCACTACGTCAATTGTTTTGAAACCAAACATATATTGATGTCATAATCATACCTAACACTATTATCCATACCTTTTCAGAAACTTTTGCCCATATGAGTAATCAGGAAAGCAAACGTCAAAGAGTGTGTGATTTGCTGAATGCACTCGTCACACCAAAGGAGATTTCAAAAATAGTTGGAGTGTCCATAAAGACTGTTTATAATGGAAAGAAGAGAATGACTATGAGCAAAACTATTACCAGAAAGTCTGGAAGATACTATTAAAGAAGAATGGGAGAAGTTGTCACCTGAATATTTGAGGAACACTTGCGCAAGTTTCAGGAAGCGTGTGAAGGCAGTTATTAAGAAAGAAGGAGGACACATAGAATAAAAACATTTTCTATTATGCCAATTTTCTTGTGGCAAATAAATTCTCATGACTTTCAATAAACTAATTGGTCATACACTGTCTTTCAATCCCTGCCTCAAAATATTGTAAATTTTGCTTCCCCACCCTGTATATGTACCTGTTTTATTTACCTGAAACAGTTCTATAATGTTCTTCAGCACATCTGTCATGTTCAACCTCTGACAGAAAATATGTCATATTTAAATCAAAAATAACCCTCTGATGTCTTCACAACTAACTTATGAGTAACAGAAAATTTAAGCTTGACAAAATAGTGATTTGATTTGATAGTGATTCCTCGTACATATTGACATTGTCTAATATGAAACAAATTAGCATGATATGATTTTTTTCCACATCGCCCAGCCGCAGTATGAATATTCATTCATTTACATCCGTCTGCATGTAATGAATTCAATGATTCACACTGGTTAGATTAGTTTTTAATGAATCCCAGCCTATTTGTTTCACACTGGTTTTGCACCTGCTAAAGCTGCACTATCCTTTTAAGGCCCTAAATGTTGTCTGTATATAATTTGTGTAGGACAGGGTTGTTAGGTGTGCATTATAAGCTCTTTAAGAGGTAAATCAGGGCAGATTCTGTACACCAAATATCCATATACATGCTGAATGTTTACGCATTTCTCAATAGAGTTAATTTAGTATTTATATTAACCCTTTCATGCATTGTGGTCACTACAGTGGACAGTTATTCTCCAGCTGTTCCCTTGTATATTCATAGGTTTTGTTGTTTTAGTTCCATATGAGCCAACACAGTGGACACTTATGCAACATCCCATAATACACTGCAATTCATACCATTACTATAACTTTGCTGTTCTTGATAAACCTAATCTGCAGTAATATGTTTAAGCGTAAATCAGTTGTTTTTTGTTAGACAAAAATAGTTGTTTTTTGCATATTATATGAGGTAATAACTAGCATTGGAGTATGGTAAAATATGAGAAAACATCAAATTAGGAGTCTTAAAAATGTTTTTATTTCATTGTTTTCATTTTACTTTCTGATATTGGGTTTTAAATACATATTTCTTTACTTTAAAAAATTAAATGCATGGACATTTTTGTAACTCCATAAAAAAAAAATTCAATCGCAATTTTTTTTTTTATGCCAAAGGAGGTATAAAAACGCTCCAGAAAAAAAAATCTTGACTAAGATTCTCATAATTCATGCATGAAAGGGTTAAATTACCTCATATTGTGAATACAGTATCAGCTCTATTACGTGGCCATCTTATACTGTTCCCATCAATTTAAACAATTTAATAAATTATTACATTAATCAGGCTCAGTCATGTGATCTCACTAAACGCTGAGGATCTCAAACCTAAGCTACTACTGGACCCCCACAAGCAGAGAGAAGGCAGCTCTTTTCCTCTGGAATTAGATTTGGTTTAAATATTTGCATATTATTTACTGTGTGCAACATGCATTTATAATAATCGAGGGAACAGCTGATTAGTGGAACCCAGATCCACACGAAAACTCTGTGGTTTCAGGGGGGAAATGTCTGTTCTGAGGAAGCGCTATTTAAATCTAACAAACATGTCGCTGGTGGGAAAATCTGTACCCAGACACTGGTACAGAGACATTTGTGCCCTTTCACTTCTTGACAAAAACATAATAGCGTGTATTATGTCAAGGTGTTGGCCTGTCTTATATGAAAAAAGTCAAAGTTATCTTTCAGTTTAATCACATCTGTAAGAACACGAGAGACAACAGGCATGTTTTTCATATTCAGATGACATATCAGTGTGGCACGACCTTACTTTTCTAAATAAAACCAAATGATAAGATCAATCTCTAGCATGTGCCTTAGACAGGGGCGCCACTACCAATTGTGGGCCCCATGAAAGGGGGGTAAATCTGTTGGAGTGGGGGGTGGGTGATGGGTTTTGGTGGTGCATGTGGGGCTGGGGTCCATACATAATGTCATTTACGCTAGCATAAAATGAAACTGAAACTTAACATGCTTTCAACTACTAACTTGTGAGCGTTTCTTATACAACATTTTCACAACTTCTAGCCTGTATCCACTGGACCCCCTCCACTGCTCTATGGGCCCCCCTCAAATGCTGGGCCCCATGAATTTGTCATGTTTACCCCCCCTTATTGGTGCCCCCGACCTGGGATGCAAAAATACATTAGCACTGTCAAACAAACAGCTGATAAACGAAGTGAATATGTCAAATTCCATGGTCATTTCTTGCTTTTATTACATGAATGACCTCTACATGTAAAAGAAAGGTTTAATACTTAGTCAGAATCAATGCAGCAGTGGATTATACAGGGTGACCCAAAAAAACGGGAATTTTTGAAGTTCGTATTGACAGACATGAGCAAGTGGCAGCACTGCGAGACAGTGACCTTGAGCAAGTAAACACACCCCATTTTAGTAACCACTGGCGGCTGTGCGAGAATTGTTCGGTAACCGTGTGATCTCAAGATTCGGTAACGTTCCCTGGCCCCCTAGATCGCCAGATTTGTCCGTTTGTGATTTTTTCTTGTGGGGCTGTCTCATGAGTAAAGTGTACACGACTCAACCAAGAACTCTGGATGAGTTAAAACAGAGAATTCAGGATGAAATTCACAGTATCCCAGCTGAGATGTTGCAGCGGTCAATGAGGAATCTCAACAGCAGATTTCAAGAATGCATTCGTACAGGAGGACGCCATCTACAGGAAGTAATTTTAAAAAATGAAAATTCCATCATTGTTTCTTAAATGGCATGTTTTAAGGTTTCAATTATTATGAATAAAATATTTTTCTTCCATCACTCTTGGTTTTATTGGATTGTTAAAAAGTTCCCATTTTTTTGTGTCACCCTGTACAAGTACATCTTTGTCAGACTTGACAAATCTAAGTGGAGGTCACAGAAGATGTTACACAACCCTTCACTCTGTGTGTGTGTGTGTGTGTGTGTTTATATATGTACTTTGATGTCTGAAATCCGTGTAGTGTCTTTCTATCTTGTTGCCCATCACTGACAGAAAGTTCACACAATGACTCCTGAATCTCTCATTACTCAGAGGCATGCTCGTACAAAACATTTAGCAAGGAGTGAGAAAATCCATAAGTCCTTAGAGTTGCCATTGACTTTGTCTCGTCTTTTTCCACTGACTGTAAACTCTACATCCACACACTTTCTTCCAACAATTACCACCTGGATGAGGATCATCAAAGAGCCTCTATACTGTCCTTCCTAATCACATCCAATCTCTCTCTGCAAACACACCTGTCATAATAACATGACAGGTTGCTGAGTTTACCGTGACGCTATGTATCAGAAGGGATTTGTACATGACACCCAGGCTGCAAATGAGGTGTCTCAAAGACTCCAGGTCAGAAAGAATGCTGTGCACGTCCCTCTGCCTCACTGTTAGCAATGTTTTGATCCGAGCACTGGGCGGTACGACTGGGCCTGTCCCTTTGAATGCTAATGAATGATGTCTTCAAAGAAAAAGTGCTCCCTAAAGTCACCTTATGCTATTAGGCCTAATGTTACAGGCAACTTTGCACCAACAGTATGGTACGGGAGGACATCAAAGTACTGGACTTATGCAAGACCACCTTACACAACAACAATGTGTTTTCATATGGTGCACTGTGTCTCGGTTTGAACTAAACAACTGTCTTTGGTCCGTTGGTTCAAACATGATAAAATGTGTCTGCAAGAGGATGAGTTTGCAGGTAAGTAAAGCATTTTAAAGCAAACTTTGAAAAAGTTGCCAAAGCGCTGTGAAACAAAAGAGCTCTGTTTCCTATCCTTGTACTCAACTTTAATCATATACTCACACACCATCGCACAAGCTAACACATTTCCTCACCCACTCAAACTGCTATTTTCTCTGTGTCAATGATCCAACAGTGCCATACATTTTTAATAATATACTTCAGTTCCCCTTCTACTTCAGGATGCATATGCATTTTTTTCAAGGTTATAAGTGTAATTACATTCTCTGACACAATTGGCAGTAGAGCAAGCCACTGAATGGGCACCCCAGCATTGAACCTATTGTATTTTTGCAATGTTAACCTTGCACAAAACACCAGACAATTAATCTTTATCATGCTGTGTAATATGTGCAACTAGTCTGCCATCCCTAGACAGTAGTGGTGATGTGTAAAGAGACAGGGATGTGCTGTGAAGGGTCTAGTATGGTGTTTTTCGGGCGCTTGTGGTTCAGTTGGTAAAGCAGGTCGTCCAATAGCCGAAGGATCAATGGTTTGAATCCTGGCTCCGATTGTCTACATGTCAAAGTGTCCTTGGGCAAGACACTGTACGCTAAATTGCTCCCAGTAGGGCCTGGCAGCACTTTGGGCATCATGAAGGTGTATAAAATGCACTATATAAGTGCAGTTCATTTACCATTTTTTCAACCTTGGGGTCATGATCTCTCACGGGGTTGCCTGGAATTCAAAAGGGGTCGCCTGAAATTTCTAGCAATTGAAAAAAAAAAAAAAAAAAATACTAATAAAAAATATTTTGTATTGATTCAATATTTCATTAAAATGAAAACACCACACACTTTTCCTAATAAAAATCAAGGTCCAATAAAATATAGGATATAATATCTGAGAGCGCATATCTTGATTGACCCGATCATGTGACCACATTACTATGCTTCAACCTGCTCGGACACAGTCGCAGTCAGAAAACTGGACTGAACAGATAATGGAAAGATTTCTTCATCTGCCTGGCCCCACTAAGACATCTCCAAAAGAAAAATGTCTCTGTTTTGAATATCTGGGGTCGCCAGAAATGTGTGATGTTAAAATGGGGTCACAAGCCAAATAAGGTTGGGAACCACTCATGATTATGTTGGAATATGTTGAGATCATTTATGTGAAATATACACCAAAAATTGCTTGGCTCATATTCCTATTCATATAACGTTTATGTGCAGCTCTGTTGTTTGCAGTATATTATAACGTCCAGGTTTGCCCTTTGCTAAAATACACAGACTTTGGTTACACTTTGCGCTTCTTATAACATTAGACAGAGACACACTCAAAGAATTGCAAGACAGTGAAAGCCCTATAGAGTTTCACATCTAAGAGATGAGTGGGTGTATTTATAGGCTCATTTGCATGCAAGATATATGATGAGGCTGCATACAGTAATTGACTGAGTAAGTCAAGCCCTCCAGTACAGTACACAAGATGGAATATTTTAGCTCATGACAAGTACGCAAGGGGGTATGCATAATGTATGCAAGGGTAATAACACATTTTAAATTCCAAAATTCTTTGTTGTTGTAAAATCTGTTTTGGGATAATATTGAGATGAGGCTTACATAAAGAGCTTGGGCCTGAAGCTTGTGTTTGTCTTCTGTCAGGTTGTAACACACTCACTTGTGTATGCAGGATGTAAATGGTAAACTGGATTACATGCAAACGAGACTTTAGAAGAAGAAGAGGCTTAATATGACATCATTTTTATCACATCACAAACTCATGCAAAGCTGCTGCGCCGTATACCCTCTGTCTTGGTAAAGTAACTGAAGGAGTTGCACTACTTCAGCTCACTGCATTCAGATTTACTTGGCCTCATTTCTATTTAAGCGCATCAAGAAGTTCTCAGTAAACTTTCAATGCCTTTGTCCAAGCCGAGGGACAATTCATGTAGGTGGAGACACTGCTCTCCTGTGTGGAAGGTCAGTTCCTGACAACAAAGGATGACATTTTAAAAGGTCAGGCCATAGCGTATGAATACGTGGTAACCTGTCTTCTTCATTGCACACGTCTTTTTTTGTTCTCTTTTCTTCATGTAAATATCTACAGGGTCAAAGCTGCATGCACATTTGAAAATCATATGAAAAAGTTCGCATTATCCTTTTGCTATTTTTCAGTTTGCATATCGCGTATATGGAAATGGCATTTGGCACACTGGCAGAAGAACAAAACACAAATCTATTATAGTATCACGCAAGTTCAATGCAGGGGTTGAACTATGACACAAACACAAACTCTTTACTGCTGCACACGATTACGAAATCTATTTGAAAATACTAGACCTTGAGATATAGTTATTTTGTTGACTTTGGTCTGTGTAGTTCATGTTCTGGAACATTAGCATCAACAAAATAAAGCAACAACATCAAAGATAGAATAAACTGGATCACAGGACACAAAACTCCACCTGAATAGACTTTAGGTCATCCCAGAGTTCAAGGTGGGTGTGTATGTATGTGTACAGGGGTTGGACAAAATAATGGAAACACCTTAAAAAAATCAACAAAATATAATTTAATATGGTGTAGGTCCGCCTTTTGCAGCAATTACAGCCTCAATTCTCAGAGGTGTTGATTCATACAACTTGTGAATTGTTTCCAAAGGAATTTTAAGCCATTCTTCAGTTAGAATACCCTCCAACTCTTTTAGAGACGATGGCGGTGGAAATCGACGTCTTACTTGAATCTCTAAAACTGACCATAAATGCTCAATAATGTTGAGGTCTGGGGACTGTGCCGGCCATACGAGATGCTCAACTTCATTGGAATGTTCCTCATGCCATTCTTTAACAATTCTAGCTGTATGGATTGGGGCATTATCATCTTGAAAGATGGCGTCCCCCTCCGGAAACAGTGCTTGAGCCATACAGTATGAATCAATACCTCGGAGAATTGAGGCTGTAATTGCTGCAAAAGGCGGACCTACACCATATTAAATTATATTTTGTTGATTTTTTAAGGTGTTTCCATTATTTTGTCCAACCCCTGTATGTGAGGATAAGTGAGGTTAACTACTAATAAAAGATCCAACGGACTTGATTTTTCATACATTATGCTGATAGGATGCTAAAAGATAGATTGTTGTGTGGAGAAGGGGTGGGATTTAATAAGTTATACTTCCTCCCACTCCTTTTCAAATGTGCAAATGAAGTCATACTTTGTTTTCATGTTTATGTATACGTTTTGTTTTTTTTCCATGATTTTTTATAATCTGTTTTGTTTCTAAGGACTAAGTAGGAGTACTTTTGTTCTGTTGCATATTCGAAATAAACTAAACTAAAAAAAGGGACAAAATTTAGGCATCAAAAATAGACCCTATATTTTATCATTTTCTGTCATGTAATGGATGGATGGATGGATGGATGGATGGATGGATGGATGGATGGATGGATGGATGGATGGATGGATGGATGGATGGATGGATGGATGGATGGATGGATGGATGGATGGATGGATGGATGGATGGATGGATGGATGGATGGATGGATGGATGGATAGATAGATAGATAGATAGATAGATAGATAGATAGATAGATAGATAGATAGATAGATAGATAGATAGATAGATAGATAGATAGATAGATAGATAGATAGATAGATAGATAGATATCAAATGTACACGTTATATGAGAGGTTTTATTTATAGTTTTTGAAACCCTGTTATGAATACTCAGGATCCTGAAAAAGTATATTAAAAAAAAAAAAAAAAAAGTTAAATGAATCCTTTACCCTGAAGTAAAGAAAGTCATATTCACACTGAACAATCATTTCAGATAAGATTTTAGAGTCAAATGTTTACACAAAGTGACAGAGTTGAATTACATTTCACTTTTGATTGAATATCATGACATAAATGTGGTAAATACACACTCAGGACCACAGGACCGATACATAAACATGTCAACAAGACCAAAAACTGGATCTGATAACACTATTACTCTAATTACATTAAGTGAGTTATAGCAGAGTTGCGAGCAGCGGAATGTAATGTGACTGTTAACATCAGTGACAGGCTTAGTTATATTAATAAATAAAGAAAACTTTTAATCATTTTGTCATTTTCTGATGACAATATGATAAATATAGTTGTGTTGGCTACAGTGACACACTCCATCGAGGCTGAAAAGATTGGAAAAATATGAGAAATAGAACGGTGGTAGCATATGGCTTGATGATGTTTTTTAATCTATGTCATGTGACTCAGTGTTTTTTTTTCTTCTTTTGCTTTGCTAAATAGGTTTCACTATCGGGGTTGAAGGCATCATGACTATTATTAAAAATATACAAAAAAGTACATTTAAAACTTAACTTATTGGTTATATTTGACATGCACGTTTGTCATCAAATAGTTGGGACAAGAGAAAAGTGAATAGAATAGAATAGAATAGAATAGAATAGAATAGAATAGAATAGAATAGAATAGAATAGAATAGAACTTTATTGTCATTGTACAACGAAATTAAAAAGTGCGATCCTAAAAGGTACAATCCCTGACATAAAAAAACACATACACCATCACACTTGCATAATAAATAAAGAAAGAAAGTAAAAACACACAGACACAATCACAGTACCATAAAACAGATTACAAAAAAAAATAATTTAAATAAATAAATAAATAAATAAAAACACACAGACACAGTCACATCCTATTGCACTATCTTTTAGCAGCATTCAGTAAATTAACTGCAGTGGGGTAGAAGCTATTTTTCAGTCTGTTTGTTCTGGCTTTAATGTCATTTTAGGGAGAGCTTGAGATCTATTCGGCATTTTGAATAATATTTTGACACATATTAATAGAACTATATTTACGCTTTGTTTCAGGACAAGAGAGCATGTTAGTATTTTGTGCATGGATTATTTGAAAGTTTATGTGTGGGGCAGAAAATATCCTCCAATTCTGGAATGTCCCCTTTATTATGGTACTTTTTTGCTATTTACATGCAACTCATTGATTTGTCTGAACTTATTACAAGACAAATCAGTTTAATGCTGTGTATAGAGGGCTATTCATTATCTAATCACCAAGGTCATAAAGATGTACTTGCTTTTCAGATTCAATTAACCCCTTTTAAGACTTTGACAAATGATGTGTCTGCACAGTACTGACGCCATAACATCATTCAAATCACTGATTGTTCCGTTGCCATAAAACTAGGTACGTCACACACATTAGACTGTTTAATGCCTTTCACACAGAAGGCCAGTGCATTTGTCATCAAGACAGATTTTAATTAACATCACATTGAAAATCACAGGCTTATTAACTTGAAGTCTGTGTATTACCTTACTAAATACAGGGTATAATTAAGGTTAAAGTTACCTGTCACTTTCAAGGATTAGGTAAAAGTACAGCAATGAATGTTTTATATTTCCAACCGACTTGAGTCCAAAGGCGTTTGATTCTTAGTCACAGTGCCAACCTGTGACTAAAGTTGCCAAGTGCTTTAGTGTGACAGCCAGGCACCCGAGTCTGCTTCTTGTCAGGATTAATCATAGATGATGAGGGAAGTTGTCACATTTTGATGCTGACATCTGCGAAACATTAAAATGCCCTACAATACAGTATTGAAGAGGGAAAAAGTATTCCCACATCCATCCTCTTTATCCGAGGCGTTCTTTCTAGCACTGAAAGGAAATTGTCAAGAGTTACTCATCACCAAATGGGCATGTTGTTCTTGTTGACTGGTATGCGGGGTTTGTTGCAAGTGTAATTACGTTTGACAATGATCGAATGCTTGCAGCCAAAAAAAGATCAGGCTCTCAGGGTTGATGTAAAGGTACATTTCTTATTTTTCCTGTTTTTTGTGCAGTCATTGACTCCAGACTTGTGATAAACTGACATACAACAACACAGCAGCTGTAAATACTAGGCCTGTAACAGTACACGTACACACCTGTTCGGTTCAGTACACAGCTGTACCGAAACGGCACAATATGATGAGAAAAAGGAACGAAAGGCGTCGTTCAATGCGGAACTTTAAATCCGCACAAGTTTCACACAGACTTAATAAAGGAGCACACATTGACTTGAAATATGAAATAGCAACTGATATAAGGTTAAAAAAAAAAAACAACAAATATGATGTGAACCTGGAAGGAAGAGACTGAAGACCCTCCACCATCAGTCCAGTCCAGTTTGGATCAGTTCAGGTTCAGGTGAAAGACAACAACGAGGAAAGAGATGTTAATAAGACGGACGTTGTTTGGCCCCTAGGAACTACAGTAGTTCTAAAACACTTACACTAGCTCTGTCTGTCTGTTTGTCTGTCTGTCACACACGCTGTATAATAGAAGAATAAATAGAATGTTGAAAGTATGTAAACTTTCCCTTTCATTTCACGACAGCGTTCGTTGTGTTAGTTATGGACCGCACCCCCAGGTATATAACTGCGCGCCCACCCTACCCCCCAGCTCTGACAAAAAAAAAAAAAAAAAAAAATCCCCCGTGCACACAGGCACACACAAATACACACAGTGTCCTAAACAGTTTGTTCTCTGTCCTAAAATAAATAATTTGGTTCATTGTGTTGTCAGTGTTTCTCTTCAGTTTGTTTAAACAGAATACCAGTTTACCCTCTTGTTAATGTTGTACTTCATGTGGAATTTTTTTGTTATTTTTATGCATAATGTGAACTGACAGAACTGTGGTTAGATTTTTCTTGTTTGTTCAAAACTACCTGTCAGATAAAAGTGCAATACTAATGTTTAAAATACATTTAGTAATATTAATAATTTATTTTATTTTCTATTTGATTTGTAGCAGCAGAATTATATTATTTCTGTTTTTCTATATTCTATTGTCTCCAAAAATTGGGGGGAAAATGTTCAAAAATTCATAAATGCATTAATAGACATTTTGAGGGGTTTTCTTTCTTCCCGTACCGAACTGAAAAAAAACGAACCGTGGCTTTGAAAACCGAAAACGTACTGAACCGAAAATGTTGTGTACCGTTACAGGCCTAGTAAATACATTAAGTCTTAACCCATAAAGACCCAGTGCTTCTTCTGTGGCAGTTCCCAAATGAATTTTTCTTACTATTCAGCCTTTCTTAAAGGGGTCATATTTTGCTAAACCCATTTCTATTAGTCTTTGGTACATTTATTTGTGTATTTTTGCACTTTATGTATTCATCATATTTTAAACTGTTTTCAATGGTATTTTATTGTGCTTTATGGGTATTCTAATTGTATTTTATTTGTACTGTTTTATTCGTTTTTTGCAGTGTAAAGTTGCTTCTCTACAGTGTTACATGTACTCCATGTGTCTCCCCCTACCTCCCCCCTCTCCCCCAGTCTCCCTATGTTTCTATCGCTCTCTCTTTTCTCCTCCTTTACCCTCACTCTTTAACCCCAACTGGTCAAGGCAGACGGCCATCCTTCAGGAGTCTGGGTCTGCTCCAGGTTTCTGCTGTTAAAGGGAAGTTTTTCCTCACCACTGTCACCAATCACAAGTGTTTGCTCCTGGAGGATTCTGTTGGGTTTCTGTAAATTTGATTTGATTTTGATTTGATTTGATAAAGCACGTTGTGACTCTGTCTGTGAAAAGTGCTCTACAAATAAAATGTACTTACTTACTTACTATTTGGACCCTAATAGTTCATAAAGTTATATGTATCTTTATATTCATTGTGGCAAAAATCAAGTGGATTTCTACAACCTGTTTTAATTCCTTCTTAGTTTGTTACATTTTTTAACTAGTTACATCATGACATTTGCACTTATAAGGTCAGGACTTCTGATGTTCTGAATACAACATAATTGTTTGTCAGCGGTGGTTGTAGTCCATACACACATTAAATCCAAATTAACACTAACACCACAACCTCGCTGAACCCCTGCACATAAAAAAAAAACACATTTTCAACAACATAACCAAAACCCACAATGCAATGTGGAGATAAAAAAAAAAAAAGTGTGGTCATGACTAAAACTTAGTGATTTAAATCCATTCAACTTAAACTGTTTTTGTACTTTTGACTATGTCTATAAAGTAGTAGAATATACTTAACATTTTATAGTAACGTAATAAAACTTAAATCATTTTAGTACATTGTAATTAAAGCATTTTAGTGAATATAAAGTCTGGGCTTACAGTGTACTGAAAATATGTCTGAACTTTGAGCCGATTACCTAAAAAGTTCAGTTGTTGGTTGAATGGGACAGAGCAGCGCAGTCAACAACCTGGTGCGGGTGGAGTGTGAAGTGGCTCATTTGCATTTAAAGGGCCAGTGCTCAAAATACCTTTCTGGCATAATTACTCATTAATAGGGTTGAAGATGGACCTGTGGAGTTGAATTAATGAAGATTTCAGACCCAAGCAGAGCATTTACAGTTTATGCAGACCACAGGGAAATGTTTTAAAATGTATAATTCCATTTAAAAAAGCAAAAATCACTCCTTTAAGTGATTTATCACCATTTCTTACAACATTATACTCTGTATTTTGTGTTTTTTCAGTTAAAAGGAGCTATTTTCCTATATTTAATATACTGATCATGTAGATGCTCATAAAAGCTCAGATTAACCCATAAAGACCCAAACAGCGACTGGCCACTAAAAACATCTATTGATCTAAAAGATTTAATAACTTCTGATCCACTAACCTTATCAATCCATGTAAATAATTGGTGAAAATGGAGTTTTTCATCTTTTCATGGTCATCAGATATGACCCATTTGGACGTTCAGAGGCTCAGAAGTGAACGTGGAAACACAGTCATCTTCTACAACATTGATTCACCAGTAAAACCCACAGAGTTGGATCAATGACAGTGGATGGAGACACTGGGTTTATGTTCAGTTCATAATAGATTTTACTAAAAAAGTCATGTTTTCTTTAGTTTTCTCTGTTTTTGATATAATAACCCTCAACTTTATCTCTGAGGTTTTATGGACATCTACAGGGTGTCCCATAAGTCTCCATACATAGGAAAAATAAACGTTTCTTGATATAAACCATTTTTATTCATATAATATGCTCTATATGACTGCCATTTGGTCGGGAACACATTTCAATGCGTGTCTGCTGAAGAACTATAAAGAAGAAATATAAAGAAATACATGTTAGGACCATATACAGTACGTATGGAATGTATTATGTCTCCTATGTATGGAGACTTATGGGACACCCTGTACATGTTCAGTAAATTAAATACAGGAAAAAACCTGATTTATACTTAAAAATGCAACATACAGAAGATAATATTAGAATAAATAGAGATAAATCAGTTGAGAAAGGTTAAAAATAGAGAGAAATTAATTCGGGAACAGACACAAAAGTAACACTGGGTCTTTATGGGTTAGAGTTGAAGGTTATTTTATCAGAAATAGAGGAAACAGAAGAAAAAATGACTTTTTTCAGCAAAATGTATCATTTTCTGAACATAAAATCAAGTGTGTCCATCCACTGTCATTTATCAATGTTGTAGAAGATGACGGTGTTTCCACGGTAACTACAGAGCCTCTGATCATCCAAATGGGTCATATCTGATGACCATGAAAAGATGACAAACTGTATTTTACACCAATTATTGATAGAATTAGTGGATCAACAGGTATTAAACAGTTTAGATCAGTAGATAGTTTTGGTCACTGGGTCTTTATGGGTTAAAGTTTGTATCACATATAAAGTACATAAATTACAGAAGTACACTCCAGAGGAGAACTGATCCATGCAGAGTGCATCCAGTTACACTAATACATAGTTGAGGAGAAACAATTAAAGGTTTCAGGCTGTTAGTTATAATGGCTCTACCTCTTATTGTAATACCTGGTAATTATGTCGTCTTTGTTGAGCTCAGTGCATGACACACAGTATTTTTTTTTTTTTTTTCTTCATTTTTTGCCAGTAAACACCAGACTGTATTATGTATCCGTTGTTGCCAGCTTGCATTGTCAGACATATTGCTATACATAACCAAGCTCACAATGAAGTAGCATTAGTCCCAAAGCCTCTATTACACCTGCTGGCTCACAGAGAATGGACAAAGGCTTATTGTAACTATTCATGGAGGCATAATGTATAGTTTTTCATCTCTATACAGCATCCCATGGAATTTCAAAGCTAAACCTTTTATCTCCATTTGTATTTCTTCCCCTTCGCCTTTGTCTTTCATACCCTACACCTTTACATAACTAATGTAGCGTGCATTTGGCACATTTAACACATTTTGCAGAAAAGCAGCAGTGACAAAATGGCTAAAATCTAAATGAAAGAAATGACTGAAGAAGATTTTCTTTATTCTGAAACATTAACCCATAAAGACCCAGTGCTACTTTTATGTTGGTTTCTCTATATCTAACCTTGCTTAAGAGATTCATCACCATTTATTAGAAATATTGTCCTCTGTCTTTTGCATTTTATCACTAAAATCAAGTATTTTCCTATTTTTAATTTACTGATCATAAAAATGTTCATGAAAACTGAGATTAAAGTTGAAGGGTTTTATATCAAAAACTGAGAAAACTGCAACAAAAAGTGACTTTTTCAGTAAAACCTATCATTAATTGAACATAAACCAAGTGTGTCCATCCACTGTCATTAGTCAAACTCCATGGGTTTTACTGGTGAATCAGTGTTGTAATAGATGACAGTAGTCACTTTTCATTGGACATATGCGCAAAACTTTACCGATATTTAGTAAATATCGAAAAAAACAGAAGTGTGTAATGTCAGTTTTTCCATTAAATCACAAATGCAATGATTTGTTTATTTATTATTGTGAGATGACATGAGAAGTCATTCCATAAACATGGCAACAAACATAAATATCACATTGTTTTACAGATGTATTCATTATTATTATATATTACCTCTCTATCCCTTACTAAATTAAAAAATGATTTGGTTTTCTTGTGTGTCCAGACATATCACGCCATGTTTCTTTTAAAACGCTTCTTCGCTTGTTGTAACGTCTGTCAACATCCTGTTTTTTTATTCACGTGACTCTAGTAGCAGAAAAAGGTCTTTCCATTGCAGTTTTGTGTGATATACTAATTGCACTACGCTGGAAAAACCATCCCTTGCCAGCGCAAAAACTTTTAATTGAAAAACAAGAGTTTGGGAGAAATTGTCATTTTTTCGTTAAGTAAATTTTTATGAGCACGTTTTTGAGAGTCAATGGAAACGCGACTAGTGTTTACACGTTCACTACAGAGTCTCTGAACATCCAAATGGGTCATATCTGATGACCATGAAAAGATGACAAACTACATTTTACACCAATTATTTACATGGATTGACAGGATTAATGGATCAACAGGTATTAAACAGTTTATATCAGTCGATGGTTTTGATTGGTGATGGATGTTTGGGTCTGCATGGTTTCAAAAGGGTCATAGTATCTGCCTGCCAATTATTTTGGAGTGCTGCTGACAGTGAAAACACAGTTTGTAAATTAGAAAATCAAATTCTGTTAGTGCACAATTAAGTAAGAAATTTGATGAGCAATGTGCCATCATATGGGATCCTAACTAGAACTCAATTATTTGGAGATGTACATTCTTCAAAATGATTGAAAATTGAATTGTGTCGAGCATAGAGCCGACTGAAATAAATCCCTAATCAGCGCCTTTTAAAAATCGGTATGCATATTGCACTGTGAGGTGCTGTTCTGTCTATGTCACATCTGATTATCTTCTAGAAAACACACATACACATGTAAAAATATTCCTGGCATCCCGGAATCAATTAAACATTCACAATGCTGTCAGCTTGTGAAATATGACTGAATTGCTTCTGCTCTTTGATGAAAGTGATGTTTCTCAACACCGTTCTGTTTGCAGAATGCTGCAAACCAGCTGCTGATGGCAATAACAAGACGCTGAGCAACAGAAAAAAAAAAAAAAGAAAGAAAAGAAATACCAGAAACACCCCAGAGAGGAAAGAAAAAGCAGGGCGGGCTCTATATTTAGTAGTCGCATCATGGAGTCGGTTCCTCTGATGAAGCAAGTGAAAAGTTGCTCCACATTTGCATGATGTGGGACTTTGTTTTCTGTCAGCACAATATATGTCATCAGTTAATTAGACGGAGAGAAATACACATCTGCCCATCCATAGATACTTTGATCAATTAAACATAACTAGCTTTGTCAGCAGTCGAGCAGCCACATTTTGATATGAGATCAGTGGTTTTTATTTGATTACTGCAACAGAGACAGGATTTTATTGGGTTTTAATTTTCTACATTTCTGTATTTTGATGCAGAAATGATTAAATTACCAGATAATAAGTTCCATGAAATAAAAGTATGAATAAACACATCAATATGGAAGATATTTGAGAATTATAATGAAAGAGAAGGTCTTCCTAAACATAAGGCAGCTATAGTTTATGACAGACAGACAGACAGACAGACAGACAGATAGATCTGTAAAAATTCTGTTTAATCTGAGAAAATAACCCAGACGTTTCCATCACACACTATAGAGACAAAAATATTGGAAAACATCACACATACAGTTTGTAGGATGTCCCATTCTAGTGTGTGATGAATATTGGTATGATATAAATGTTTATGTTGCTACCACTAATTATCCTAATACATATCAAATCAGTGATTCTCTTAAGTTGAAAGGTTAGTTGAAGAAACCAGACAGTTACTAGTGTTCTGTAATGATATAATTTATTATTAATTTTTATTATAGTCATTAATTTCAGAAACCTACAGGTAGAACACCTGAAAAGTCAATGTCTGGTAAAATAATGTAAAATAAAATTCTGAATAATTTCATAAGTATTTTAGTTGACAGTGTAAATGAATTTAACCCAAAAGACAAAGTAAAATGTTTATTCCAATGATATTTGTCAGTATAAAGGACAAGGGGCTTGACAGATGAGGAGAGGGAGGGAATGAGCAAGATGCTACTTGGTGCATTATGGGAAATGTAGGGTTATTATTTTTTCAAAAATGTATTTATTTATAGACAGACAGACAGACAGACAGACAGAAATTTGCCACGTTTCAATACTTTTTGCTGTGATGGTGACTAGTGATGTGTTCATGAAGGTAAAATGGCTTCAATGTTATGAGTCAACAGCCTGGAAAATTATGAGTTCATTTGCAGACAGGCTTTTGTCATTGTTTAGTGCTATTTTTTTTTTTTTTTTTAGCTATGTCAGTAAAACCATGTCTAGTTTACAGAATTTACAAATTGTATTTATATTTATAATATCCATCATTTATGCTTCTCATTTTGCCTAAACCTATCCAAACCTGAGCTATAATGTTGTTACAGTATAAATGTTACAGCTATGTAGTATCTTCAGACGCTATCAACAGTATTTTGTATCTGCAAAGTCTGTGCCTCCATTACTTATAAAATGAATCCACCACTTTGGATGATTTCCCTTTTTATTGTTTTTTATAAGTGGAATCATTGTCAATATTATTTGACTTTTTAAAAAATAATTTACAAAATTAAACTCTTACTTAAATATGCAAGGGAAATTCCTACAAATCAATGTCAACAAATGGTGCAGGCCACAACAAACCACGCCCCTCACACATATTGTAGCTTATTTTTGGCACTGATCCAGCTGATGTCATCATGTCTATGCATGTGCTGATGTCAGCATATCAATTGCCTCTATATATGTGCCAAGTTTAAAGTAAAATGAAACAAAATTGATGTTTTTTGTAGACATTTGAAATTTTGCCCATTATAAGTAAATGGGAGAAAAAAAAAAGATTTAAAAAATTTGTTAAATATTTGAACTTTGACCTACTTTTCTCAAAATGTAATGACATGTATTCTGTGTCACTGGCAATCTATAAACCTAATTTAGTATGAATTTGCTGCTACAGACATGTGAAATTTCACCCAGTATAAGTAAATGGGGGGAAAATGAAAAAATAAATAAATAAAAAATTATAAAAAATGTGGACTTTGACCTACTATTCCCAAAATGTAATCAGATCTGTTCTGGGTCACTGGCAATCTATAAACCCAATTTAGTATGAATTCAAAGAATAGTTTTTGCTGCTACAGTGTTAACAACAAACAAACAAAAAAACCAAACCTAACCAAAAACAATACCCCTTGCCTCCCCTTTGGGGGCGGGGTAATTAATTCAGAATATATAATGTAAAATAAATGATTTCCTAAATATTCACCCCCTTAGAAATGACTGAGCCAAGTCAACAGAGTTTGTGAATCGAAGATCACATGAGTGCAGTGAATGTGTCTCAAATGTAGCATAAAAATAACCAGTGTGTGGACGGTCCAGTCACTCCGAGCAGCTCTGTGAAGAGGTTATTGAAAAATATAAGTCAGAAATGCAGAGGAAAACACTTTATATCACATTTGGGAGTGATAAGAAATTGAGCTTATTTGTCATTTGTGAGCAATTCAACACATCCTGTGGCTTTTTCCTTATTTTACCTCCATACTTTTCTGTAACTCTAACAACTCAAATGTTATCAGTGCAAGATACTATGAGAAATGTAAAAACCCTGTCAATAACAGGCTTTGTCAAAAGGAAAACACATTCGATATAAACCTCTATAAGTCGCTAAGGCCTGTATATACACATGACGTAGATAATAAATGACGCTCTATGAAAGCAGATATCAGTCTCAGCCCATCAGAAGTATTTAACGCATTAGGTAAAGCCCTGAGTCATATCAGCGCAGACAGAATAGCGGTTCAGTCAACACTGTCTCAGCTGAAAAGCGGCTGCAGAATGTATTGTCCTTGTCCTATTCCTATTGTACGCACCCCTCTGGAGTATAACGTGATTACTCATGATATTATGTTTTTTTATTTGTGCCAAAGAAAAGTGGGAAAAACTGTCCCACACTCTGGTGTAACAATCACACAATCAATAGTGTTAATCAAATTTCTATTCATGCTCTGTCGCTGTGAGTATCTCTGAGGCCTTGGGCTTCGGAATAGAGGGAGATGCGGAGACGACGGGTTATAAAACTATAGAAAGTTGAGGGTTATGGAACCCAGCTGAGTTGTTTTTCTCTGTGATTTACAGAAAATAGCCTGGCTGCCCTTCCTTTTGAATCAATACTTTTTTAATCACGGCAGGGTATTTTTTTTTATTTATTTATTTTTATTTATTTATTTGCAGACAGTTGTCTTTCTGATAACTATATACTCACAGCCTTTGTCTTTCTCTAGGGGTTAAAGCTAGGATTTTTAATGTCCAATTTCACATTCTCTTAGACATAAGGTGAAATTGCTTTTAGAATAAAAAACCAGGACATAAAAAGGAGAAAGCTGAAAGTTTTGAACACTACTGTGCGTGGTTTTGACAACTGCATTTGCATATTCTGTCTGAAATAAACCCACCTCATAACTTGGTGTCAACAATCACAAATTCTGGATTTCAGCATCATTAATTTTTCATCCAGGTATTTCTGCTTTAACAGAGAAAGTATCTTTAAATCTGCATATGACTTTCATCACCGATTTTTCATTAAATCTATAAAACCCGAGTCGCAGCCTAAGTATCACGAATCTGTAAGTCCTTCCGTGAGTATGTGCCTGAATCTCTTCCCTCACGGTGAACAATTTCAAAGTGTACTCCACCATAAACAATCCATTCCTTTGTTTGTTTGGTTATTTTTTTTTAGATTTCTTATGTTGTTTTTACCAGATTTGAATTTGTCTTTGCCTATATAGTTGTATTTTATTGTTCTGAGCCCACTTTGCATCTTATTTTATCACTGTTTTACTTATTTATTCCCTTGTTTTATGATTTGTGTACGGCACTTAGTCCAACTGTAAGGTTTTCAAAGTGCTTTATAAATGAAGTTGGTATGGTACAAGGTTATTATCGTTAACGAAAACTAAAGAAATGACAAAAACTAGAATTGAAAAAACATTTTCGTTAACTGAAATAAATAAAAACTCTAAAAAAAAAAAAAAAACGATAACTAACTGGAACTGCATTGTGTGCTTACAAAACTAACTAAAACGAATAAAAATTTTGGATAAAATTCCCTTCGGTTTCATCTTTGTCATTGTCGGATTGAAA
This sequence comes from Sphaeramia orbicularis, assembly GCF_902148855.1. Taxonomy (NCBI): domain Eukaryota; kingdom Metazoa; phylum Chordata; class Actinopteri; order Kurtiformes; family Apogonidae; genus Sphaeramia; species Sphaeramia orbicularis. The sequence continues at coordinate 42,303,178 of NC_043978.1, forward strand.
TCGATTTATTTCGCTCAAGCAATTTTAGCTAGCGGCACCATACGGCACTTCACGGTGCGTCACTTCTAGTTACTTGTCGTTTAGAGTCGGCCTCTTGTCCCCACTCTACCTGGAAACATGGAGACTGAAGTTGGGAGAAAGCAGCAAAGTCCTGTACGGGATTTCTTTGAATATATATGATGGCGAGGAAGATAAAAGATGAAAAAACTAAAACTAATCCTAAAACTAAGCATTTAGAAAAAAACGGAAACTAATAAAAACTAGCAAACCTGCTCTTAAAACTAATCAAAATTAACTGAATTAGAGAAAAAAAAGTCAAAACTAAATAAAACTAAACTTTAATGAAAAATCTAAAACTATTATAACCTTGATATGGTATGGTATGGTATGGTTTATAAATAGAGCTGGTAGGTCAGTCGGGCATTTTTGGAAATTTGTCGCAGTACGCATTGTGGGAACCAGAGCTCCACGCAGCTGTAGTAGCAAGAGGCAATGAAGCCGTTTCCATGTTTGTTGCCGCTGTGGCCATAATGCAGCTGCATGGAGCTCCACTTGCTTTAACTTAGGTTCTATAGTACTGTACATTACATTGGAAGACGAAGCACAAACATAGACTATTAGTGGATGGAGGAACCGTAGCATCACCTATTAGTCTCTAAAATTCTCTTTTGAAGCCAGCAGTTTACGATTTAACCATCACCATTTTGGGTTTTTGGAGCCAGAAGTGACCATATTTGGCCAAATGAGGCAGAGCTTCAGGAACACAAGGGGTCAGGGGTGAGCTAATGCTAAATGCTAACCTTCAGAATCGGTAAAATGATCGACTCCAGTATGTAATCTTACAGTCTTGTTAGTGGAATCTATTAACCACAAGTTCAGTGGAGCTGTCAGTCAGGAGAAAATATGTTTTATCAAGTAAATGGAAATTCTGAAAGTGCGACTCTGCAGGTGAGTAAGCTGTCATACAGACCTGTCAATCAAAGTCCAACACAGTAGACAAATGAGTTTCTATCTGACCTGAGATCTGATTAATGGAAGAAAAAATGTACAAACTAACTACCAGATCACTTAAAGGATGAGATCAGACCAACTCTTGGAAAGACATTATTATCATAGTATTTCAATGTAAGTGAGCCACTGCTTTTTGGTGCTGCCCCCAGTGGCTGTCGGTGGTATTACAACTTTGAGATACACTATATCCCAGGTGTCAAACATGCGGCCCGGGGGCCAAATCTGGCCCGCCAAATGGTCCAGTCCGGCCCTTGGGATGAATTTGTGAAATGCAAAAGTTTCACTAAAATATTAACAATCCTTTTAGTTCAGGTTCCACATTCAGACCAATTCAATTTCCAGTGGGCAGGACCAGTCAAATACTATCATAATAACATATAAATAATGACAACTTCAAATGTTTCTCTTTGTAAATGTATATATTTTTCATGTATTTACACTAAAAGCAAAGTATAATTTTGCAAAAAATGTGAATAACCTGAAATGTCTTAAGAGAAGTAAGTACAATTTTAACAATATTCTGCCTGTTACTAAATGTTTTGTGTGTATTTGTAGATCCACTGTGATCTTTAAGTTATAATGTACATGTGTAAATGATAAACTGAGGCAGAATATTGTTAAAATTACACTATTTTTTCAGTTTGTTCATGTTATTCACATCTTTTGAAAGGATAGTTTGGAGATGTAAACCTTTTCATAATGTAAATTCATTTTTTTCGCTCTAAAACATAGAGAAAAGTTCGGAGTTGGCATTATTTATATATTACTATGTTATTATTTTACTGCTTCGACCCACTTCAGGTCAAATTTGGCTGAATCTGGCCCCTGAACTAAAATGACTACAATGACTGCACTATATGGACAAAAATATTGGGACAAATTGAATTCAGGTGTTTCTTTTCTAACAAGTGTCTGGGCTCCAAAACAATAACGATAAATGTCAAAATATAGTTTTACATTGTGATAAATATTATTGCATTGCATTGGTTATTTTTGTTTAAATTGTTATCTTTGCCTCCAAAATGCCTCAGACATGGTTTTTAATTAATTTCTCTCAACATTGACAATGATTTTAAATGTTCTACCTCTAAATTAAAATATTTTTTTGTGCACTGACTGTAAATAATAAAAATCATCTACTTTCTTAACATCTCACCTATGAACAAAAACCTCCCATTCAACTTAAAGGAAATATTGATTGCTATACATATATTGTTGTGTTATTATACTTTTGTCTATATAGTGTACTTCTACATTGGCTTCATTTTATAACAGAACACACCAAAATTGTCCCTGATATGGACGACTTCTCCTGCTCTACACTGTAAGCCCAGATAAGTAGAGTTTACTAAGTGACTGCACTTAAATGATTTGAGTAATGATCGAGTAATCAATTGGTTTAAGTAGGTTCAACTTTAATGCTAAAAGTATTGAACTTAAACTATTAAGTAGAAAGCACTAAAAGACAAGTTATTTGTACTTTAAATCTGTTGTAAAATCAACCCCACTATCCAACCATTCACCTCAGCACTTTAGGTTACACTGACTAATGTTCTCAATTGCAGGCAGATTAATATATAATTGATTAAACAACTTTTTTTTAAGATAATCAAACTCAAAATCCTATTCCTGACCAAAATAGTTATGAAGTCATTCAAGGCAATATAGTGAAGCATGAATGGAAGTTAGCTCAATGTCATTTGTCAGTACAGGAAAAGCTTTTAATTTGACAAGATATTAAGATTTCTATTGTTCAATAGCAGTCGAAGATGAACAGGAAAGCCATTGTTCTTCCTATGGCTCTGACTCATGGTGCAGCTCTACAAAAATACTAAAACAAACACAAAAAGGCTAATAAACACTGCCATACACACATTAAATCCAAATTAACACTAACATCACAACCCCGCTGAACCCCTGCACATAAAAATAACACATTTTCAACAACATGCCCAATACCCCCAATGCAATGCGAAGATAAAAAGGTGCACTGTAAGCCCGGAATTTGTATTTACTAAAATGCTTTAATTACAATGCACTTAAATGATTTAAGTTTTATGATGGTCATGACTAAAACTCAGTGATTTAATTCCATTCAACTTAAACTTTTTCGTACTTTCAACTATATCTACAAATTAGTAGAATATACTTAACACTTTATGATGTTACTACATCATAAAACTTAAATCATTAAGTGCATTGTAATTAAAGCATTTTAGTAAATACAAATTCTGGGCTTACAGTGTACCTTTCCAAACACACTGTCTGTGCATATTCTGTCAGACCACTGGAAACATGTGAGCATCACATCCTGGATTTCAGTTTCAGATGACGTCTTAAATTAAAACCTGAGACTAATCAGACGAGGGAGCGCTAAACGTCTGAAATAAATGTGCCTGTCTCAAACCTTTGAAGACACATTCAAAGCAATGAAATATTAAACTGTGAACATTAAATGGGTGAAAGTGATTCACTTCACATCAGACTATCCTCTTTCAGTTTTAAAGTCTTACTTGACTTTCAACCTTTCAAATTCCTACTAATTTCTGAAACCAGTTTCACCTCAGTCTTTGATGCCCTGATGTTGTTTCAGACAGTAATGACTATATCAGTTATTATTCGAGTTATTTTTGTCTTTTCTATGCTCTGAAGTGAACATGACTGGTTTGATCCACTTTCTCCCATCGTACATGTTCAGCTGTACAGTTTGTACACAAAAATAAAAATCTCCAAATTCTAAAAAAAAAACCCAAAAAAAACCATGCAGGCTAATTATACTAATGCGATGTTAGATGTTATTGTCATACAGTGAAACTCCACACAGATTTTTTTCCATTAAACACATACAGTAGCATCCACAGCTTTTATATGGGAGCAGTTTCTTTGACTCAGAGTCTAATTATGAAACCATTGTAATATTTTCAGTACATCAGTGTGAAATGACTTGGCTGTTCATTCAAGTTTGAAATACATCGGCACTAAACATTTTGGCAGCCTGCACCCATGTCTGCTGAAGTTTTATGATGTGACAAAATGAATATTTGATGACAATTGCTGTTCATAAGTGTGATGTGTAATTATGGCAGAGTAATTGTTTGCATTTCTTTCATCATGTTGCTGCTCCTCTTCACTAATATGTTGCGTTATTTATCATCAGAATGCATGGATATGAATCGATTTTAATGGACTGACAGTAAACAAGGGCACTTTTTAATTACATGCAATGGGATTTTTCTAATCCATCCTTGTGCTGGGTCATAATACTGCAAGGACCGGCCAGTAGCCAAACTTATTAATGTGTTTTTGTTGTGGGCTTCAGTGTCCCATTATGAACCTTGACATGAATTATACAGAACCCACATCCAGCTAATTAGTTGTAGCTGGTTATCCGCTCAAAAAGAGACAAAGATGTGCATTTCATCGCACAAGTATACATCAATACTTCATTAAATTAGAGCTTACAGTATCAAAAGTAAGCATATTTCTAGGTAACAGCATATGGTAAGTCCCCAGACACTATCAAACCGCCCAACAGTTCACAATTATAATGACATAAAGAGGTGAAACAACACCCCTGATAACAGTTTTATCCACTCATGTGGTAAAACAGGTGACTAGGGCACATCATCAAGCAGCTTTAGGGGCTGAATAGCTAATGTACAGAGGTACGTAGGGACGTTTCAAGATTGCCAAGGATGATGCGATCCCGCTCTCAAGCCTTCATATCCCTGGGGCTTGTGTTACTGTTCATCAAGCAGGGTGACAGTTTTGGGACAAGTTCATAAACAGCTGCTGTAGGAGGCTGAGCTATTCAGGGATCTCACCATCCAGACATTTTCTGATCAAAGCTCAGTCAGCAAAGGAAAAAAGAAAAAAAAAAAAAAAAAACATTTTTGCGGCACAGAAGATTCTGCGCTACAGTTTCATCAGCCAGTTTTTTTATATAATCTGCACGACTGTGGGATGTAGCAGATTTTGTTTGACTGTCAAGTTTGGTTTAGTTCCTTGGACTCAATTTGTTTGGGTAAAATATAAAGCATTTCAGATTGCTCCATATTCCTGTCACAGATCTCTTAGAAATGGCTGCTGAGCATACCCACTCGAAAAGATAGCTGCAGAGGAAACAATGCATCTGTGCATCGTTCAAAAAAGTGATGGAACTTCACTCTCAATGCAGTATCACTTGGTCATGTGCCAACAGTTGTATTTTTTGTCCTGACACCAAAAAAAAAAAAAAAGCATTTTTCCTCCACACAACACAGAATTAGACTATATTCAGTTTCAGCAGAGCACGCGGTACATTTCCACTGTAGGTGTTCTATGAGATGACTCAGGTGACATTGAATTGTTCTATAATGAACGTATCATGGGACCAATGGACACAGTCACTGAGTACCATTACACTGGGAAGTCACATCCATATACTGTAACGTTATTCTAAAAACCAAAGCAAAACTCAACTAAACTCATTTAAAAGAGCAAAAACTGAATGGCTTTCCATGTCATAAAGGTAATATTATTGCTACTGCAAGTGGTTTTAGTATGGTGTTTATTGTGTCAAAGCCTGAAGTGCTTATTTGAGGGTGCAACTGACATTAAATCTGAAGATGTCCCTGATGTTAGTGGGGTTGCCTTTGAGCAACATTTAACGACCCATGCTCAGCTGTTGCAAGGGAAAGATTCAGCAATATTGAGCATAAGTTAAGCAAGTTGAATAGCCTTGTTAAAAATGTTTAAATGACATTTTCTCCTCTTGACTAAGGGAAAAGTCCAATATCTCTGCAAATACTGAACCATCTACAGCAGGGGTCACCAACCCTGGTCCTCGAGAGCTACTATCCTGCATGTTTTAGATGTATCCCTCTCCCAGTACACCTGATTCAAATGATAAGTCTATCATCAAACTCTGCAGAAGCCTGATAACAACCATCAGGTGTGCTGGAAGAACATCTAAAACATGCAGGATAGTAGCTCTCAAGGACCAGGGTTGGTGACCCCTGGAATACACTATATCAAGAGCACTAGTCAACAGGATTTTGCCACTAGGAGAAAATTACTCCATTTTATCCCAATGCTAACAAACATTGGTTCTAAATCTGAATTTCTCCAGCATGTCAGGATTTAGAGTTATACACAAGTCAGTATCATTAGTAGTTTGTTATGTCTGTGTTTTTTTTTTTTAGTTCTAAGTGAAAAATCTGGTGCAGTCCAAAGTGATGGGAAGCTGATTTTTTTAATTGAAGCCCTGGTTGGAGAATTCATTGATGATCCCACTGTGATTCCAATCAAAGCTCCGCTCTCAAGAATTAACAGCTTGGAATTAATTTGTGGAAATGGTGCAACATTTTCTGGGCAACCACAGAGCCCCAAAATCTAATCAACTAGTTGAGAACATGTAAAAGCATATGAACAGATGGGCTGCAGAATGTTGACTTGCACAATTTCTTCCTCTTGCGCCTTTATTTATTTATTTACTTTTTTTTTTTTTTTTTAACCAAGTTTAGGTAATGTAAGTGGTGAACATGGAGAGCAGTCTAATAAAGATATTTCTGAATTGGAAACTAGTTATCAAGGACAGGATTTCTGCAGGTATAAGCAAATCTCATTTCATGCTTTTAAATGCCCTTTTTAATGCCACTTCAAACACATTTAATGCCCATGTCCAACTGCAGGTACAGTTTTATTTATAGTTTTATGACCGTTTACCATCGACAGGCTTTAACCAGGTTCTGAATAGTTACTCCTCCAATCATTTTTGATGAAACTTGCATTTTCCCATTTTTCCAACATTTGCTAATATTCCCTCCACTCTTTCGCCACAACATGAGCACACTCACAGCATGTTGCATTCCAAGCATCCGGTGTTGTGACTTCATGCATCAGCCATAAACAATAGCCAATTAAAGGGTTCCACCTCTCATATTTCTGATCAAAATTATTAAATGCTTATATAATCAAAACAATTTGTGAATAACAATGTTTTTTTCCATCAAGTGAATGAAAATTTTTAATGCCTCTGCACGTTGAATTTAATGCTTTTTAATGCCATTTAACCCTTTCATGCATGAATTACAAGAACCTTAATCAAGATTTTTTTTTTTCTTGAGTGATTTTATTCCTCTTTAGGCATTAAAAAAAACAATGCGATATATTTTTTTTATTAAGCTATTTTTCATGGAGATGCAAAAATGTCCACTCACCTGGACTCCATGCATTTAATTTTTGAAGCAAAAAAACTGTTTTCTCACATTTTAACATACTCTAATACTAGTCATTACTTGCTTCATGGAGATAGCATGCAAAAAAAAAAAACCTTTTGTCGTTAATGACAATCTAATAACAATAACAAGGGATTGATTTACACTCAAATATGTTAGATCAAGTTTATCCAGAACAGCAAAGTTACAGTAATGCTATCAATTGCAGTGTACGGGATGATGCATAAGTGTCCACTGTGATGGCTGATATGACACCAAAATAACAAAGTCCATGGATATATGAGAGACCAGCTGTAGAATAGCTGTCCACTGTAGTGACCACTATGCATGAAAGGGTTAAGGCCTTAATTTTCACAAAATCTGTTTAATGACTTTTAATGCTTTTTAGTGACCCGCAGAAACCCTGAAGAAGCTTCAACTCAAACATGATGGTGTTTACTGTTGGTTCCTACAGGAGAAAACTGCCACAACCCACAAGAACATGAAACAGTGAATGAAACATGTTAGGGCCAATCTGATGAATCTGCTGCTCAGGTTTAGTCTTCATTCATATCTATAAGTACATGTGACCAAATTAGCACATGCTGTCTTCAGAAGCCGCCATTTTTTAAAAACATGATGACATCACGTAAAATCCTGACATCCTGGACAAATTCTGATTGAAGTTTGGAATCAACTTGTCTGATCAGATCAGATGCCTTTCTTCTAGTATCAGAGGAAAGCTTTTTTTGTTTGTTTGTTTGTATTCATTGCAAAGTTTGAACAGCTTCATAATATATCACAACTTGTGCAGTGCACCTCATGGGTATAATAATAATAATAATAATAATAATAATAATGATGGATTGGATTTATATTGCGCTTTTCTGGACACCCAAAGCGCTTTACATTACTGACCCATTATTCATTCGCTCTCACATTCACACTCTGGTGGTGGTAAACTACATTTGTAGCCACAGCTGCCCTGGGACAGGCTGACAGAAGCGTGGCTGCCAATTTGCGCCTACGGCCCCTCAGACCACCAACAAACATTCATACACCGGTGTGGGTGACACTGGAGGCAGGGAGGGTGAAGTGTCTTGCCCAAGGACACAAAGGACTGACTAGGACAGAGCAAGATTCGAACCGCCAACCCTTTGGTTATTGGACGACCCACTCTACCACCTGAGCCATGGCTGCCCTGTATAAGACTTAATAAATGAATATGTGTATCAGTCTGCATGTCTTTAAATGGAGGGTGGGTGTTATAATATGTCTTCAATGTAAACCAGTGTACTTGCATCAATGATACACACATTTATAGGCAGTGAAATTAATATTTTAAGCTTTATTCCCTAAATTATAGCCTGTCATTCAAGCCACGTATCATAGTGGAAACTTTAAGTGAGCTGAAAAGTCCAAACAAGCCTCTAATCAAATATCCCCATCCTATTACGCTGTAATACAATCAATCCACAGAGAGCTGCATTTCACTCACTCCAAATGTTGGGCACTGACATATTGAGATCACATCAATATTCCATTGGCTATTATTAAAATTCATATTATGGGTGATGGTGTGTGTGTGTGTGTGTGTGTGTGTGTGTGTCTGTGTGTGTGTGTGTGTGTGTCTGTGTGTGAGCGTGTGCTGTGGAAGGATCTTTATTTGGCATATCAATTAGTCTGTGTTTAATGTGACAGACAAAGGGGTTTGTCCTCTTTTAAGGATTTCTCTTCCTTAAAAGTAGTAAAAATATATCAGAATAATCCTGAATAGCTCAACTGTTTTGGTGGTTTTATTGAGAGTCAGTGACGGTTTAAAACAGGGGTGTCAAACTCATTTTCTTCCGGGGGCCACATTTCAGCCCAATTTAATCTGAAGTGGGCCGGACCAGTAAAATAATAGAACAATAGCCGATAAATAATGACAACTCCAAATTGTTTTAATACAAAAAATAACATTCAATTATGCCAATATTTACATTTACAAACTATTCAAACAAAAAGGATGTGAATAACCTGAAAAAAAGGAAATTTGTTAAGAAACGTAAGTACAATTTTATCAGTGTTATGCCTCGACTTATCATTTATATTTATATACATGTGCATTACAGATCAGATCTACAAAGGCACAAAACATTTAGTAACAGGCAGAATCTTGTTAAAATTGCATTTAATTTTCTTTAGACATTTCAGGTTGTTCATATTTGTTCAGGTTATTCGCATTTTATTGTTAAAGGATGGTTTGTTAATGTAAATATTTTCATAATTTAATGTTTTTTGTACTAAATCAAAGAGGAAAAAATTGGTGTTGTCATTATTTATAGGTTATTATGATATTATTTTGGAGGTTGAGGCCCTAACTTGCACTTTGCAAATTCATCCCGCGGCCCGGATTGGAACCTTTAGCGGGCAGGTTTTGGCCCCCGGGCCACATGTTTGACAACTGTAATTTAAAAGATGTAATAAAATGAGTATGTTTGCACACGGGGTTTCCAGTATGGATAGTGACACTGAGTTTGGGTGAGATATGAAGGCTTTTTGCATATAGTTCACATCATTTTCATATTTATCAAACTATTCACTGGGCCATAATGTCCTGTGGTGCACTGTCATCACGGAGGCGATAACTCCCATCAGGATATTCCTTTCCCTCACTTGTCTGTAAATTACAATAGCATTAGAGGTCTATGTTTATAAGTCTTTTGTTTTGCATCTTGGTGTCCTTTCAAACACGCCGGAGACTTATACTCACAAGGATTTCTATCCATAAACAAGCCTGTCAGCTCTGAATAAACCAAAAAGATCTGCAAATTACTGAGACCATTCACCGAGATGAAAACATAAAAAGGAAAAACAAATCCACTCATTTCACAGAGTGAATTAGAATGAACACAGCTACTCCCTGCCATTGAAATACAATTTACAGCTTGTCTGCGGTTTCAGCTGACCTGCCTGTCCTTCACAGTGCCCTGGGATTCTCAACCTATAAAACAGGTATTATTACTGGAGAAATATTCTGCGTCGGTCCTAAGGGGAATGTCATTGCCCTAACCTCATCTGTGGCTATATCATTGGTAGTGTGTGAGCAAGTTACAGTCACCGAGAAACAAAGTAGAATTGTCTTCAAGAGGAAATGAGAATGCCAGAGCCTGAGAAGGAGCAAGGAACCAGCCACAGATAGAAGGAAAGAAGGAAGGAAGGAAGGAAGGAAGGAAGGATGAAAGGGAAGGAAAGTACTGAAGAAAGGTCAGGAGGGACAAAAAGTACTGGAGGAAAGACTGAAAAGAGGGGAATGAAATGGAAAAATAGTTAGAAGGAAGGAAGGAAGGAAGATCAACACTAAAAGGAAAGGAAAAGCTAAGGAATGGAGAGGAATGGAAAGGATAAGGAAAGGAAAAAGAAAAGAATGGATAAGGAAAGGAAAACACAAAAAGGTAGAGATAAAGAAAGGAAAGGAAAGGAAAGAAAGGGAAAAGAAAAGATAAGGAAAGAAAGGGAAAAGAAAAGATAAGGAAAGGAAAGGAAAGGAATGGAAAGGAAAGGAAATGAAAGGAAATGAAAAGATAAGGAAAGAAAGGGAAAAGGAAAGGAAAGGAAAACAAAAGATAAGGAAAGGAAATTAAAGGTAAGGAAAGAAAGGAAAGAAAGGAAAGGCAAGATAAAGAAAGGAAAGGAAAGAAAGAAAAGGAAAGGAGAAGAGAAAGAAAGGAAGGAAAGGAAAGAAAATAAAAGAAAAGGGAAGGAAAAGAAAAGATAAGGAAAGGAAATTAAAAGGTAAGGAAAGAAAGGAAAGATAAAGAATGGAAAGGAAAGAAAGAAAAGGAAAGGAGAAGAAAAGGAAAGGAAAGAAAAGGAAAGGAAAGAAAGAAAAGGAATGGCGAAAGAAAGGAAAGAAAAGAAAAGATAGGGAAAGAAAAGGAAAAGAACAGATAAGGAAAGGAAAAGATAAGGAAAGGAAAGGAAAGGAAAAGATAAGGAAAGGAAATTAAAGGTAAGGAAAGAAAGGAAAGATAAGGAAAGGAAAGAAAGAAAAGGAAAGAAGAAGAGAAAGAAAGGAAAGGAAAGGAAAGGAAAGGAAAGGAAAGGAAAGGAAAGGAAAGGAAAGGAAAGGAAAGGAAAGGAAAGGAAAGGAAAGGGGGGTTATTGGAATGAGGACAGAAGGGAGAAATAAACAAAACAAGAACAGGAAGGGAAATAAAGAATGGTAAGGGGAGAGGTAAGAAAATGATGGAAAGAAAAGGGCAGGAAAACAGGAGGAAGGTAAGACGAGGGGGGAACAGTAGGAAGGACAGAAGGGCAGAAAGGAGTAGAAAGAAAAAAAAAAACAACAAGGAGAAAAGGAGATCAGGTCTTATAGGTCTGATTCCTGTGAGAATTGTTTGTCCTGACTCCCTCCTTTAGAATAAACATCCATCTGTCTTTAAAAATAAGAGAAAATGAAAGTGTCCACTTAAGGGGAGAAGTACTGATGGATTTTTCATCTACAAAAGTGGCTGTTTCGTTGGATTCACATTCTTCTCACCTCAAATACATGTGCAGACGTCTAATCACTCTGCGGCGCAATCACAACATCTCTGTATGTCTGATGACATGTAGGCTGAGGAATTACACAGTAAACCTGATCCTGTCAGGACGACTCTGCAGGACTGACACTTTAAAAGCTTTTTGAAACTGATGTAGACGTTCATATAAATGGGCAAACATCTGAGTTATCATCTTTTTTTATTTATTTTTTTATTTGGAATAGCATTGGATAATAATCTGCAAAGAGAAAGCTGCAGTGTACATGCTGCAGTTACTGTATTTGGCAGCGTTCAATGAAGGTCAGTAGTGGCTCAGTCTTTTTTATGCAATTAACCCAGTTTCGGAGTGAGACAGCAATCTATGGGGAAGCAATTAAAATCCGAATCCTCCCTGTGTGTGGACCTCATACTGAAAAAAAAGGAAAAAAAAAAAAAAAAAACAACCTTGAACATCTCTGCATTTGTTTTGAGACTGATTAGTGGTTTTCTTTGTGTATCATGTTTGAAATAAAAGGAGAAAGGACAAGAGGAAAGATGACGGAAGTATAGTGTAAGAGAGAACAGAAAAAGAAAGAAAGGACTGAGGATGGAAAATGCCATTTGAATATCTCTGTCTATCATCATCCAAGGTGACACGCTTTGCCTAAAATCTTATCTCACTTATTCGTTTCTTCCTTTCTTTTTTACACAAACAGAGCTGCCAGTAAAGAAGATGTCCTGCTCTGTATCTGTTTTCAAGGCTCCACTATGTGCATGTCGTGGATGAACATACTGTGTACTGACCTTGAATTCCTGCTGCGGGCAACAAACAATCCCAAGTCTTGCTCCCCCTCCCACGGATGGTCGTTGGAAGGTGATGTCTGTGTGTGTGTACTGAAGAAGAAGTCCAACACCTCATCCGTTCACTCTTCCACCTGCAGGAAAATATGGAAGAGAGTAGAACTGAATAGGACTGGTTTTAGACATTTGTGAATCTATGAATCTGTATCTGTATGTATGTATGTGTATATATGTATGTATGTATGTATATATGTATATGTATGTATGTATGTATGTATGTATGTACAGGGTGGGGAAGCAAAATTTACAATATTTTGAGGCAGGGATTGAAAGACAGTGTATGACCAGTTAGTTTATTGAAAGTCATGAGAATTTATTTGCCACAAGAAAATTGACATAATAGAAAATGTTTTTATTCTATGTGTCCTTCTTTCTCAATAACTGCCTTCACACGCTTCCTGAAACTTGCGCAAGTGTTCCTCAAATATTCGGGTGACAACTTCTCCCATTCTTCTTTAATAGTATCTTCCAGACTTTCTCGTAATAGTTTTGCTCATAGTCATTCTCTTCTTTCCATTATAAACAGTCTTTATGGACACTCCAACTATTTTTGAAATCTCATTTGGTGTGACGAGTGCATTCAGCAAATCACACACTCTTTGACGTTTGCTTTCCTGATTACTCATATGGGCAAAAGTTTCTGAAAAGGTATGGATAATAGTGTTAGGTATGATTATGACATCAATATATGTTTGGTTTCAAAACAATTGACGTAGTGCCTGCTGAGAAAAAACAACTAAATGTTCATTGTAAATTTTGCTTCCCCACCCTGTATGTGTATATATATATATATATATATATATATATATATATATATATATATACACACACACACACACACACATATATATATTTGTATGTACTGTATATGTATGTATGTGTGTACGTATGTGTTTGTATACATATTTGTATCTATATATGCTTGTATGTATGTATGTATGTATAATTACATTTACATTTATGCATTTGGCAGATACTTTTTTCCAAAGTGACTCACAGGGAAAAACCAATCAAATCACTCAATCAATCAAATTGTATTTATATAGTGCCAGATCACAACAAAAAGTTATCTCATGACACTTTATTTATAGAGTTGGTCAAAACCAGACTCTAAGCCAATTTACAGAAACCCAACAGAATCCTCTGAGAGCAAACACTTGTGACTGGTGACAGTGGCGAGGAAAAACTTCCCTTTAACAGGCAGAAACCTCGAGCAATAATGTATGTATGTATGTATGTATGTGTATATGTATGTATGTCTATATATGATGTATGTATGTATGTATGTATGTATGCATATAATGTATGTATGTATGTACGTATGTATGTCTATATATAATGTATGTGTGTGTGTATGTATGTATGTCTATATATAATGTATGTGTGTGTGTATGTATGTATGTATGCATATAATGTATGTATGTATGTATGTCTATATATAATGTGTGTGTGTGTGCGTGTATATATATATATATATATATATATATATATATATATATATATATATGTATATATATGTATATGTATATATATGTATATATATGTGTGTGTGTGTGTTTCTATGTATGCATGCATGTATGTTTGTATTATATCTATCTATCTATCTATCTATCTATCTATCTATCTATCTATCTATCTATCTATCTATCTATCTATCTGTCTACTGCAATTAAAGCTGCAGTATGTAGGATTGTGGCCAAAACTGGTACTGCAATTACATTCAAAATACTGTAGAACGTGGTATCCTCTCCTCCTCCGCCCAGGCTAGGGGTTGCCAGATCCCGCATGAGCATCCACTACTAGCGTTTCCTCTAATCCTTGCCACCACACCATAAGTTTCATACAAAAAAATCATCACCAGACTTACTCTACATAAGTCTAATATATAACAGGCCAGAACAAACGTCCTGCACAGTCAAATGAAAATTTGCGAAGATTCAGGAGCTCTAACCCCCCCCCCCCCACCACCACCACCACCGAACCACGGACGCCGAACTACTGACACCCCCACCACCGAACCACAGACACCGGACTACCCCCCCCCCCCCCCCCCGACCGAACCACGGACGCCGAACTACCGAACCCCCCCCCCCACACACACACACTTTCCGGACTACTGATCCTCCACACACACACCGAACCACAGACGCCGAACTACCAACCAAACCCCCCGGACTGAACCACGGACCGAACACCCCCCCCCCCCCCCCGTTCGGATTACACACCGCTAAATGAACAGGTCACTTCCACAGAAAACACTGAACTACAAGGAGCTACCATGGCAAGAGACAAGTCCTACACCGGTACCTGGTCTGTTCACCAGTCCCGGACCGGCAGTCTCTTCACCGGGGCCAGGAGAAGAGACTGCTGCCCGGCCCCGGAAGAAGGGACCAGGTGAAGAGTCCGCGACCCCAGCTCTGAGTGGCTCTTACCGGTGGTCAGACTAAGGCAGGGCCGGCGTCGGTCTTCAAATCCTTCTCCTCTTTCAGCCGTCTCCATGTTTCTAAATCATCTCCTATACATCTCCTTGTTTTATTTCTCACTTTGTCACGATGTATTTGGGAATAATAAGAGTCCTTTTAGGTTTAATAACGTCAGACATTTGTGATCAGAAATGTTCCAGCTGCAGCCCATGGGGATCTGGCAACCTGGATGCTGAAAGGCTTCTGACTCTGTGATTAGCAGACAGGTGATGGGCGGGGCATCAGACCAAAACACACAATGTCAACATAAACATCATTTCAGGGCTGACACTGAGCTTTTCAACTGCACATATTCTGGCTGGACTACTACTGTCAGTGAGATCAGTATTTGAAATGAACATGATTCCTTAATGTCTGGTGACAGTCAAGGCAATTTTACAATTACTTAGAACATAATTCCTACATACTGCAGCTTTAAGATACATTTTCATTGCATGGATCTGAAAAGTTAACAAAATGTCTCTCTTTCATTATAATCTCATCTTGAATCCCATTTGATAATAAAGATGTATTTCTCACTATTCTGCCTCTGGCATGTGTTACAACATTGTATCACATCATCTTGTTACGGTCGTCTAGTCAATTCAACATTTCTGAATTCAGTTATCACAGAAAGCGCCATTGCATTCAAGAGTAGTACAAAGTGCATCTTGGGATATTTGCCAGCCAAGTCTACACATGGAAACACCATCATCTTCTACAACATTGATTCATCACTTGGTTTATGTTCAGTTAATGATAGATATTTTACTGAAAAAGTCACCTTTTCTGCAGTTTTCTCTGTTTTTGTTATAATAACCCTCAACTTTAACCTGAGTTTGTATGAACATCTTCATGATCAGCAAATTAAATATAGGAAAATACCTGATTTATACTGATAAAATGCAAAATACAGAGGATAATATTATAATAAATGGTGGTTAATCACTAATGAAAGGTTAGATGTAGAGAAAATGTTATTAGGGAACTGACACAAAAGTAGCACTGGATCGTTATGGGTTAAATAATCATTTTTTAATAAAACAAACCTATAAAGTGCGTTTAAAAGTACCAGCATTGCTTTAGCCTTGGAAAGTGTTTGCACTTCATGCTTTGTTTGCTTGTTTGTTTTATAAAACCCATCATGAGTAAAAGTCCGGTGCTAAAATGATTGACATCTGTGATGAAGACATGAATGAACAAAATAAGCAGTGGATGTGAACCTTTTGGTCAAACTGTGTGAAATAACTTGTAATTGTAAAACCATCAAAGAATGGAACCAGCTGCCGGACAGTCTGAAGTTGTCTATTGATCTGAATAGTTATTCACAAATTTTTAAAAAACACATCCTCAATTCCCAACTGTGCCAACATGAGATGCATATATATATATATATATATATATATATATATATATATATATATATATATATATGTATATATATATATATTCACTGGTAAATATTTTAATGTATGTTTAAGGGTTGATGAATTCGAACACATTGATTTTTTTATGCATGATTTTAAAACTTGTGTTTTAGGAATGAAGTATGATGGAACTGCATTTTTAGGAAACATTATGACATTGAAATAAATACACAAGTTTGTAACTAGTGTAATTATGAGCTAAGATTAGTTTTGTATTGCATGTAATGTAAATGTTCCATATTGTGTGCACACCTACCCAGGGACAGCGGATGGAAAGTAGCTTGTAGTTAACTCTGGTGCAAAGCACCTCTTCTCTTTGAGATTAATGTATTTGTACACTGTCTCTGACAAATAAACAATAAACTAAACTAAACTAAATGAGTCAGTTGATGCTGAACCCCAGTTTGCAGGTTTATTCAGTGAAATCGGCCATCCTTTAAAAAAGCCTCCACAACCTTGAACCCAGTGTTCCTCCTAACGTGTTGTCCTGCAGGTCATGAAATGGGGTTGCCACACCTCACAGCCTTGGGTCAACATGATAATTGGGGGCATATCTTTGTGACTTTGCAAATCCACTTCAACGTGTTTTCAAGGCAGGTGCCTGCGGCGTACATCACTCAGCTACCAGCCAGCTTCACTTGGAGCTAAGTGCTGTGCCAATTATTGCATGACACCACCATCCATATCTGTTCTCATGGAAATTCATAATTTATGACACATCCGCGTTTCTGCCTCTGGGGACCTGAATGCTATTATCCTGCTAAAGTGAGATCTGATTGGACAGCTGCTATCTCACTTGCTTCTTTGAAGTTTTACTTCTTCAAGTGCCCTTCTATAGTCGCCATAATGTATCATCATCCAGCAGAAGAGACATTATGTGAGAAGAACAACACCAGCTCCTTCATTCAAATTGGAAACTGTAAAGCTCGGGCTGAGAATAATTTCAGATGTAGGTCTGAGATTCATACGATGATACAGTCACTGTATCTGTGGACTGCAAAACTATTCCTCTATAACCCTTCAAATTTAAAATATGCTTCAGTTTACCTTAGAATTAGCATAACTTCTGCAAACCGTCTTAATTCAACGAAAACCATCTAGTAAGTGTTAGAATGACTATATGATGTATACTGCTGATTGAAAACACATTACACTATGTGTCATCATGCTTCAGTCTTTCTTGGATAAAAAGGCTGAAACGCTAACAAGCATGGGTGGATTTTTCACTGCATCAGTGATTAACATAATTATGTGGAATGCACCATGTTGGAAAGGCTTAAAGAGTGTATGGGTTATATATAAGCAATCTGTTATCTTTGTTGAACAAAGGAGTTTAACTAGTTTCAACATTGCAGTGTCTTTGAGTTTGTGCAGTGAATGTAATACAGCATCCTTCCTGTCTTTGAATAAAGTAGCAAAAAAAAAAAAAAAAAACATTGTGTTTTGTTGACAGATAACCTTGACTGATGAATCAAGCATTGATTGTGTTGTTGACTGACACAAGACAAGGATGCAAGAATGGCACTCATAGATGTTCTTGTCTTTTGTGTTAATTCCTGTTAAAACCTGTTTTCTTTGTTTTCTTAAGTCAAATGCATTTGATAACTTTTCACAATCATCTTAATCCTGTAAAGCCTGAACCATTAAATCACTGACAGAAAATTCCAGTTCTTTAAAACTGGAGCCTTAATCGGGCTGTCTGAACAACGCAAAAAATGTTTTATCAAATATCAGTTTCCATGTATGAGTTTCAGTTTTGTATCATATTTGATACATCGGGTCACAATGCTCAAATATTATTCTTTTTGACCACACAAAAACATAATAAAACACAAACATGTCAAACAAATTGGTAATTCCTTTTCAAAACTGGCAAAGTTCTGCCTCCTTCCTCATTAATGACAATCTTGTTGTGTCATTGGAAATCCTCTGGTGAAGAGTCAAAACACGGTGAAGTCCCGTCAGAGAGCGAAATTTAATTGATTGCCATTCCAACATTTATTTCAACATAAAGTAGTTCCTTGTTTTGGATAATCCCTTATGGTCCAACTACAGTAAAAATGAATTTAAAAATAAAAATGTGGGTCATTTAGCAACACTAATCTGTCAAATTGTTTCTAAAATGTCCCTCAGAGAGATTTCGAATACTGTGTTTTGACTCTGAATGAATTCCTCCCCCTGGTGGATTATCTATATATTGCATGTATCTAATTGTATACATCAGGTTTTTCAAGAAAAACAATATCACACTGATCATGTAGAGGGCTTCAAAACTCATGTATCAAATGTGATACGTTTGCCATTATAAGGTTAACTATTAAAGCTGAGTTTTTTACATTTACCCGACACCTAATAGAAAATGAGGGTTGACAGTGGATCGTTAGTCCTCGTGGATCTAACAGCGTGACTGTTTACAGAGATGGGTATCAAATTAAATGTGACTGTCTGAGAAGTCAAACCAAAGCTTTTGTGAGCGAAGGGATCTGAACCTTCCTCTAAAGCCCTGTATAAACATCATAAACTGAGAAACACCATAGTCACAATAACTGAGGGTGTGTTTGATCTTTCAAGATTTTTATGCTAGAAGACAGGCTGTGTCTGCTTTTTTTATGCCGAGGGGACTTAAAATGCATTCGCCCACTAAGGTTTGTGCTGGGTACCCACAGCGGTGAATAAACACATCAGCTTGAGTCCAGCCCCCTCTTTCTTTCTCATATTTTCCAGTCTATTGCCTATCATTCCACTGCCTCATTTGAGCATCTGTCCCTACTTTGCAGAAAAAAAAAAAAAAGTTCTGCATGTCCATTACTAAAAATGCTGGCTGAGAAATCTTAAGGACTATGCCAGCATTAAAGAACATCCTAGTTGCTGTGAATACTAGTAAATCATCTCAAACATTAATGAAAAACTTTCCTGTCAGATACATTAATTATTTGTTCAACTAATTCTTATACAAACTCCAAATTACACAGTGTCAACAACACCAGAAATAAAATATTGTCTGAACCTGTTTGTTCGTTGTGCAGAGTGTTTTTGCATCCTCATGGAAATAACTAAACTTCGTACTATACTATAAGGCTCAGATCTAGAGCTGCAGCTATGGATTATTTTGTTATCAATTATTTTCCTTGAGTCATTTAGAAAAAAGTAGTAAAAATGCGAGAGAGAAAAAAAAACATCTGAAAATTAAAAATAACTTGTCCTTCATTCCAGAACCAGTTGAACAAACAACCACAAAAGCTTTAAAGTAAAAGGCTATATAGAAATAATAACAATATCAAGAGTATAAAAGTATAAATATATGACATCAAATCAAATTACATCAACAAACGATGTGCACTGCAGTCGTCAACAAATGTGTATTCAACTTACTAACAATTTAACATGGAACTAACATAACTTTGTCATGTGCGTAACAATGAGCGTCCATGTGAAACACAACAGCAGGATCAGTGTTTAGAAGCAGCAAAATGAAGGAAACTAAGCTTCGATTCAGGAAAACTATAATCAAATATCTATATTATATAAGCCAAATGGCCTCTGTGTGTGTGTGTCCTGGAATCCACAAAAAATCTGGAATGAGCTGACAACTGCTGTTTGGCATACTTATGTATTTTTGGTCAAGGAACAGACTAGCAAGAAAAAACAAAAAAACAGCAAGTTGATAGGACCAATATTTTGGGAGATTGTAATTTTGGAATACAATAGCCTTACAATAGCGTTGCTATGGCCAGAACTCTATGGTGGCGACTGTTGGACAAATGCGGTACAGCATGCACCAATACACAACAGCATAAACTAGGGGTCACCAATCCTGGTCCTCGAGGGCCGGTATCCTGCATGTTTTAGATGTTTCCCTCTTCCAGCACAGGTGACGGTCATTATCAGGCTTCTGCAGAGCTTGATGATAGGCTTAGCATTTGAATCAGGTGTGTTGGAAGAGGGATACATCGAAAACATGCAGGATTCCGGCCCTCGAGGACTAGGATTGGTGACCCCTGGCATAAACACTACCACATCTAGCACCTGTGGATCCCTGTGCGGACTACTACAACAAATAATGGGGTATGAGATTCCAATGTGGTGTAATGTACTGTATTTGTGTGACTTGTCTTATGGAAATATAGTGGGAAATGACATATGCTTGGTTAAGGTATTTTTACTGGCTTGCCAAAAAACTATTATAATGAAGTGGGGAAAGACAGAACCACCAACGAAGGACCAATGGATCATAATTATTGAAGGAATATACAGGGTGCATTAAAAAAAAAAAAAAATTATACATTTTGAACAATTACCCTTAGTTCTGCATTTGATAATTTTTGGAATTTTCTTTCATGGACGTTGGTAGGTAGGAGATTGGTGGATATTTGGCCAAATTTACAGACCCAGGTTTTCATGAAAGGCACTGAAAGGTCGGAACAGCTGCCATGGGTAAAGAAATTAAATTGACATGGTGGCCAAAGTGTTAATGCTGTAACCTGGCAATTTTGTGGAAAACAAGATGGATGCCCATTGTCCCCTCCCATGACCTTTGATTGGAATTAAATCCCACCACTACTTCACACAAAACCAGTTTTAACTTGGATTGTGCAGTTTGCCCCTGTTCACTCATGCATGAAAACCTGGGTATGTAAATTTGGACAAATATCCACCAGTCCCCTACCTACTGACGTCCATGAAAGAAAATTCCAAAAATTATCAAATGCGGAACTGGGGGTAATTTTTCAAAATGTATATATATATATATATATATATATATATACATATATATATATATATATATATATATATATATTTTTTTTTTTTTTTTTTTTTTTTTTTTTTAATACACCCTGTACACCATGGAAAAAATAACTCACAAACTGTGACTACAAGAAACACAAATGGACAAAAAAATAGAATAAATGGACTGATTACAGAACCCAGAATGGAAGAAGGACTGAATATTGTGAATGTAAAGTCGTGTAGTGTACCCAAGCAAGGTTTGTTTGTTTGCTTTTTGTTATTTTTGCTGATTATTTATAAAATTTCAAATAAAAACTTAAGTGAAAAAAAGAACATGTAGATCCCCATGGGTCAACTTGCTAGTTTTTTTTTTTTTTTTTTTTTTTTTTTTTTTGTTGTTTTTTAATCAATTTAAGTTCAGCCCTACTCAGATCAGCCATGATTGATCAGACTTTCCTCAAAGACCTGGTCCTGCACCGGTCAGGATTTCCCATCACATCATCATAATATCATGAAAGTGATTTTTTTTGTTTACTAAAAAGTGACCCATGTTAGCAGACAAAAGACAAGAACAGGCTCAATAAAACAAGAACAAAACATTTTCATAAAACGGTGTCAACGTTAAAACGAAGTGAAGTTTTCAATAAAAAATACATGCACTCATGTCTTTTCTCACAGCATCAACCTGGGACTCAAAGCACAGTTTGTGGTCCATCTCAGTATTTGTAGTGATCCACCAGTTCAACTGCCTGACTCTTGATCATATCCTCCTGAGACTCAGCAATACATTTTTGTCCTCTGTAGGGGACAATAGTTTGACAGTTTTACTTAAAATTGCTGTCTATTGCAAAGGACAGTCCATTAAAAAATAAAATAATGATAAATAATAATAAGAGTAAACAAAATTAAAAATGTATCTGAAAAAACTGTTACATTATGCAGTTTCCAATCAAGACAATTGTTTAATGTAAAAAGGCTAAAATGTTCACTTTCCTAGGTTCTCAGGAGGACATTAGAGTAGATGGCCAAACAAGGACATATAATATCTTCCAAACTACATGCTACAGTTGGGAACTCTTCAAGCTGAAACCAAGAGCCTGTCATCACAGCCTCTTCCTCCTTGGTCTGTCTTCAAGTTTCATCTTGGACCTGTCTTTGTCTCAATAAGGTTCACCCTCTTGAATAGTCTCCCACTTAAAGGAATTCCACACCTTCACTTGCCCACTATACTGTTAAAGTGGGTTTGATTGATTGTCTATTAGATCCTCAAATTGCCACTTCAAACCCACCCCTCCAACCTTGACACAGAAAGGGATCATCTCACCTCATCTTCAGTGTGTTTCTTAGAGAACATGTCCCCAAACGCCAACCAAATACTGTGTTCACCTAGAAGATGACAAGAAAAAACTCCAAGAGACAAGCCAGGCTTTGGTCTCTAAGCTTATTTCTTGCATGTGTTGTTGCCTCATAGTATAGAGACACAGCAACTTTTTTTTTTTGTTTTTTCTGCAAAAAAACTTTAAACAAATGGTTCCAGGAACAACAAACCCTGCCCCTCACACATATTGTAGGTGATTTTGGCATCGATCCAGCTGATGTCATCATGTCTATGCACGTGGTGATGTCAGCATATCAATTGTCTCTATATATGTGCCAAGTTTAAAGTAAATTGAAATAAAATTGATGTTTGTATAGGCATTTGAAATTCTGCCCATTATAAGTAAATGGGAGAGAAAAAAAAGATTTCAAAAATTCATAAAAAAAATTTTAACTTTGACCTATTTTTCCCAAAATGTAACCAAATCTATTCTGGGCCACTGGCAATCTACAAACCCAATTTGGTATGAATTCAACTAATAGTTTTGCTGCTACAGACATGTGAAATTTTGGCAAATATAAGTACATGGGAAACAAAACAAAACAAACAAAAAAATTAAAAAAAAAATTCATAAAAAATTGAAACATTGACCTAGGTTTCCCAAAATGCAACCAAATCTATTCTGGGTCACTGGCAATCTATAAACCCAATTTGGTATGAATTCAACCAATTGTTTTGCTGCTAGAGTATTAACAAACAAACAAAGAAACAAAGAAACAAACAAAGGGGGCGGGGTAACAAATGCCACATTTCCACTACGTGGTACCCACTCGGCTTGACTCAATTTGACTCAGCCTTTTTGCATGTCTATTACAAAAAAGGACCTGGAATTTGGTACCCGGAACTAGTTTTTTGGTATCACCTCCGCCGAGGTTCCAAGATTGGGGAACAGATACTAAAACGTGACGTGTAAACACTGCAGACCACTGATTGGTCAGACAGTTTTCTCTGTGACCCGCCGTCTTACAAAGAACAGATGTGGAAGTTAACAGTAACTAGAAGCACTTGGAGAGCGCAGACCTCCGCCAAGGCTGATCAGAGGCCCCCCCCGTGGGCCCCCCCACCCCCGATCACCACCAAAATTTAATCATTTCTTCCTTATCCCATTTCCAACAAACCCTGAAAATTTCACCCAAATCTGTCCATAACTTTTTGAGTTATGTTGCACACTAACGGACAGACAAACAAACAAACAGACAAACAAACAAACAAACAAACCCTGGCAAAAACATAACCTCCTTGGCGGAGGTAAATATAGCGGTAGGTTAATCCACATGATAACAGCCTGCAAAACATCCCCAATAAAGATGGGGTCTGAGATCTTAGAAAAATGGTTCAAGCAAGCTACATTTTGAAAATACTCAGTTCAAACGTCCAAACCCCTTTCTTCAGACGTCCCTCCGAAGCCACGCCTCCAGAGTAGTGGCATGCACAATGCTTGTTCCCGAGGGTTCACGAGCGCTACACAGCAACAATTCACCGGCTGAGGCTCTGCTCTGTTCTGTACCCGGGTTGGGCTCCGACGCCGTCTACGGTCCGGTCCAGCCCAGCTGAACCACCTCCAACACCGGCTGAGGCTCCGTTCCCTGCTTTGCTCCCATACGCCTTGGGCTCCTACCCCGACTATGGCCCCTGCTGAGCCTCCGGCTGACGTTTCCATGCATAGCTCATTCAGTTTCCTCTAACCCCCCCACTCCTCCAGAACAGCCCCAGTTCAGACCTATGTGACTAATGTTACATTTCCTAGTGGTTTATGTTAGTGACAAAACAGTTTGCAGGTGAACTTTCCATCCTAATAGAACTAAAATAGCCAAGCTCTGGCTACGCTTCCTGTACAAGCGCTCCAGCCTCTGGGAATGCGAAGAGGGGTACGCGCAGAGGGGGAAAGGGGGGAGGGGTGAATGGTAGTTGAGTTTGATAGACATATCACTGTTTAATCATTTCGAGTGGGCACTCAAAATGATTGGATGGTGTTTTTTCAGTCCTGCCCGTTCCACAGGTGACTGATTTTTCTAATTTTTGTGTTAGAGCATTTAATTAATTAGTTGTAACCGGGGTGTAAAGGGGATTTTAAAGAATATAATAAAAAATGCTCCAGAAAAACATCTCAGACCCCACCTTTAAGTCAGGAGATTCAGTCTTTGGTGGCCAATGTAAAAATTCAGCATGAGCTTGACGACACAACACACAACGGGCGAGTTTATCAGCGACTCTCTGAGCAGACGACATAGAAGCAACGCGCCGCATTGCTATGACGTCCAGGTACTCTAAAGTCGGTAGTATCCTGTAATGGAAACAGTCTCCAGGAATAATATCTGGTACCTGAGTCGAGTCGAGCTGAGTCGAGTCGGTTCCACATAGTGGAAACGTGGCAAAAGTGTCCTTTAGCAACTGATTTTGCACCAAGAATTTACTATTGTTACTATTGTTATTGTTGCATCGAAAAATCTTTACTGAGAATCCATTTCATGACAGAAATTTTTCTGTTATAAGAATTTCTTCACGCAGCATATTGTCTCTTTCTCCCCACATTGGTGTTACAACAAAAAAAAACAAAAAAAACTGTGATGTACCGACATAACACCCCTCATGTGTCAAGGAACATGTGCACACCTAGCTTCATGCTACACAGCAGGATACAGGCTGTTCCTAGAGCTTTTCCAAATAGCTACACCCACTTATGACTTATTACATCCCTGCATATTTCTAGATCACATCCTAGACATAACACCTGGAAATATACTTTAATACATGTCTCACACACCCAGCCATGTACATCTGTAAAGACACGTGCAGCCTTTAATGTGATTTCCGTGTTCTGCTTGTCAGTGTTACCTGACAAAAAGCCCACGGACTCATTTAGATCATGCATATCCAAGATCTGTGGAGAGGATGCCAAGGCAACACACAGATCACAAGGCTTTAAGCATTAAATCGTGAGTTACTGGGGGGGCTGTTCTTTTTTTTTTTTTCACCCTCCTCCTGCACAACTGTGAGCTGTACGGTTTTGGCAGGTCATGTCAAGAGTGCAAAGCTAAAGGCCATAGAGAATTAGACGCACAACTCTTGATTTATGAGGCAATAACCGAATCTTTGCTTTTAGCCATTGAAGCCTGTTGTGTATTAAGGAGGTGGTGCTAAGAAATACAGTACTTGAGGACTACTTCACGTCCTCATCTGCCATCCTGGGAAACTCTTATCACAGTCAAGGACATTTTGTCATATTTTCTGTCTGTTTCTATTCAGCTCTGTTATGTCTAAAGTATGACCATCTTGTCATGTTTGGGTTTGTTTTCCTTCTTCGTACGCGGTCACAACAATGCCACTCATCTCACACAGTGACATGACACGTCCGCCAGCAGGATGAAAACACGAGGCGACGCAAAAATATGGTGCACATTGTTTTCTAGCTGTTGCTCAGTGACTGCAATGAACTGTCAAGCCACGGGGAACTGTAACCTCTCGGTGCTGTCTCGGTGTCCCGGCTCACAGTCAGACAATGCACAGAGGGAACAGCAGGAGAATAATGAGCAGGGAAGGAGAGAAAACAGGTTTTCCCGTTTGATCAAGAGCTCAGGTCGAAGAATTCATTTAAATGGATTCACCGCAAAGACACACACATACACACACACACACCTTCCCGCTGATCACTGCCCTGACTGTTTGTGAAAAACATATTTATTCAGGCCTGTTTTTGTTTAAAACTGTCATTCACACCAGTGATATAACCACGCTTCGCCTTTTTACGGAATCAAGAAACTTCCTGCCAGAGCGCTTCCTGTACACGAACAATAAACAATATGCAAACAACACTATGTGTGATTAGGAAGCCTACTCTAATTGCACCGTGCCATCCTGCATTCATGCGACAGAGAAAGACAGTCAAATCTGAACAACACACTTTTCTCTGCACATCAGCGTGACACTGTGTCTCTACTAATAAAAACCTCGGCTACTATGAATTTACCGCCTCTTCGTTTCATTTTATTGAATACAGACATGAGTGAAAACAGGAAACACGCTGTCGTCTTTACATAAATCACTTTATGATTGTCAACTCTGTAGGATGGAGGGCGAACAAGCTGCTTTATATACAATTTTGTGAGTCACACACAAACGGGTGACTAAATATTCTAGAATTTACATCGTTCAAGTACAGGAGGTCATTTTAGCACAGACGATGGCCTTTAAATCAATAATAATCAATGTCTTTTAGCAAGAAGACAGCCTTGGATTTTCTGCCTAATAGTTATTTACCTTGAAGTCAAAATAAAGTTATGAACTGAATATTTACAAATGGAAAACTTTTGGGTGTAATTTAACTTGAAGAAACACAAATCCCTTTCAGAGGAGAAAACAGAAACACTATCAAAGAGTCGGCAATGGTAAAACAAAAAATCTGTTTCCCTTTCAAGTGTTTGAATAGAGAAGTTTGGAAACATGCATATTTGTGTAGAGAAGCCTATTTATGGATGAAAGTATAATATAGAGCTGCACGATATATTGTCTGAGTATTGTCATTGCAATGTACATGTGCGCAATAGTCACATCGAAGGTCCTGCAATGTAGGAGGCAACATGTTCTGATATAATTTCACACACTGCACGCAGCGATCCACCAATCACAACTATTCTTAATCACTTTGCCAAAGCAGACCACGCCCCTGCAAATGGAGTGAGTCGCTGGTAACAACATTGAAAAAAAGCAACAAACAATAGAAAATCACCAAAAAGGAAGAAATTGGTGTGAAAAAGAAAAGCAACATCAG
Source organism: Sphaeramia orbicularis (assembly GCF_902148855.1). Classification (NCBI taxonomy): domain Eukaryota; kingdom Metazoa; phylum Chordata; class Actinopteri; order Kurtiformes; family Apogonidae; genus Sphaeramia; species Sphaeramia orbicularis. The sequence goes on from NC_043978.1 coordinate 42,330,515, forward strand.
TTATCTGGAATTATTTTGGTTACAAGAAGGATGATATTAAAGTACGTGTTCTGTCGACACAGCGAGAGGAAACACAACTAATTTGTTTGACCATTTACGTCATTGAGTAGTTTTTCATATCGCAATATATATCGCAGGGTTAAAAAAATTTCAGTGTCAGTTCCTCCCAATATCATGCAGCACTAGTATAATATATATTGCTATATTGAGATATTTTGCTATGTGAAATGGGAGCTATTGTTGATGGATTTATAAGTAGTTTGGGGCTTACATATTATCCCCTGTATAGTTTAGTCTCTATTTGTTTATGTTTATTTCAGGCAGAATGGTTGCACAATGGTGATACAACCAGTACAAAGGTGCTATGACTAGTTATTAGTTGTTCTCTAATTTAATGTGATAAACAGCCAATGAAGGAAATTTATTTGGTTATGAATCTGACACTGAAAGTAAGGAAGGGGCAGGACTAGATAAGCATTTGCTTCTTTCTGTCCCTTCTCAAACAGTGTTAAAGAGTTGATTCATATGTACATTTATGTTAAATTTATTGTATTCCGTTACTTTTTCTGTGATTAATGACCATTGCTGGGTGCATATGTAATTGACTTCTTGCTTTTGTTGTTTTGTTTGGTTCCCTCCACTCCAACATCACACCCACTGTTAAAAACCTTGGTATCATCTTTGACCAACATCTGTCTTTCAAACACCATGTGACTAAACTTGTCCAGTCTTGTTTCCTCCAACTCAGAAATATTGCCAAAATCAGACACATCCTCTCCCCTTCTGACCTCGAGCTCCTCATCCACACCTTCATTTTCTCCCGTCTAGACTATTGCAACTCACTCCTCACCTGCCTCAACCAGTCCTCCCTTAATTGTCTACAGTTAGTTCAAAATTCAGCCGCCAAGTTGTTAACACGCACCAGCCGTCGGTCCCACATCACTCCAGCACTCGCATCCCTACGTTGGCTACCAATAAAATTCTGCATCCACTTCAAAATACTCCTAATTACTTTTAAAGCCCTGCACAACCTCGCCCAAGTTACATTTCTGACCTCCTAGTTCCCTACTCACCGTCACGACCACTCCGTTTATCAAACCTTAACCTCCTATCCATCCCCCGCTCCAACTTCTCAACAAAAGGTGACCGTGCTTTTGCAATTCTGGCCCCAACCCTCTGGAATAGTCTTCCCCATTACATCAGATCATCAGATTCTATAGACACCTTCAAGCGACTCTTAAAAACTCACTTTTATAAACAAGCATTTCATTAAATCTCTTCTCTTTACGCCCCAGTGAATTCATGTTACTGACTTGACTTCTTCCCTGGAGTCTCTGTGCTTTATCACCGCACAGGTCTTCCCAGGATCATCACAGGTTTTCCTAAGATCATCTCTGGACCTCCTGCGGTGGTCCTGCTTCTCTCCACCTTCATCGTCATCACTCACTTATCCATATAGTTACGATAGTGTTTATTATACTGTTCTATACATGTTCTAGTTCAGTTACCTGTGCATGCATCTCCCCCTACCTCCCCCCTCTCCACCAGTCTCTCTCTATCTCTATCGCTCTCTCTTTTCTCCTCCTTTACTTTCTCTCTTTAACCCCAACTGGTCAAGGCATACAGCCATCCTTGAGGAGTCTGGGTCTGCTCCAGGTTTCTGTTGTTAAAGGGAAGTTTTTCCTCACCACTATCACCAGTCATAAGTGTTTGCTCCTGGAAGATTCTGTTGGGTTTTTGTACATTGGCTTAAAATTTGATATGATTTGATCTTTCTCTCCTTTATGTGAAGCACTTTGTAACGTGTTGTTTTAAAAAGTGCTATATAAATAAAGCTTTACTTAAATATAGTTTTTTCTTTTGTTCAGACAAGGAATAGTTTTTAGTTTTTAGATGTTACCTGCTTGACAGTTTTGACTGTGACTCCAGTCTTCCTCAGAAGCGTCATCCGATGTGTTGCTGACGTGTCATTTATCAGCTGGTCGGCTCGACGGACCAATCAGAGCCCGTCGAGCCTCCTCCTCCACCTTGGGTGGTCTCTGGAGGAGGGAATCCCAGGTGTGATAGAGGGTGTATGCCCCCTCGTCCCGGTTGATGGTGTCACATCAGCAACACATCGGATGATGCTTCTGAGGAAGACTGGAGTCACAGTCGAAACTGTCAAGCAGGTAACATCTAAAAACTAAAAACTATTCCTTGTCTGAACAAAAGAAAAAACTATATTTACATAAACAGAAGACAAAATGAACGTCTTTAGCCTTAAAGCTTTACTTACTTACTTCTTTTTTTTTCTTTTTTGTTTCAAAGTTTGAGACAAATAAACAAACAAACAAACAAAAAAGATTTGACATGTTCAATGTTATGATCAATAAGGTCAGATAAATTACATATATTTCCGAAAAATGCAAATGTAAAATCAGTATTTTGCTTTTTTCTGGGATTATTATAGGAAAATCAGGTATTTTAATCCCTTCGGTGACATGTTTACAGTAGTACGGGAGTGTTTTCAGAACACATATTTAACTCCATGTACACCCACTGAGACTGAACAGAGCCGATAATGTACAACTAAGACGTACCTTTTATGGTTGTGTGCCTTTCTCTGCCCTCATTACTGCTCAACTAAGCAACCATATGCTGCAGTCCCAATTATATTCGCATTAAAACTCAAGATACATTACGTGCATGGGTATGTGCATGTCAGTATTGTTTCTGTTCATACATGTAGTCACCCTACTATTATAACTACGCACACAACTAAAGCCCCACCCTGGGTAAATCCAGCAAACAGACACAATAATCATATTGGCTTTAAGTGCCTGTTTGTGATTTTCCCTCCACGTGAGGTTTAAGTCATGTGCCTGGCTCTACTCATTAAGCTAATTCAAGGCTTTACTCAGTGGCCATCTTTAAATCCCCGGCTTAAGAACACTATGTAGCACAAAGAGGTAATGAGGGGTGAATCTACTTTGTGATGCTACGAAAATGCCGCTGACATCTTAATAAGAAGCGCCTTTGCTCACCTAGTATGACCAGTAAATGGTGCCAGGTCCTCACATCCACCTGTTTAAACCCAAAGGTGGTTGTGGATAAGAGCAAGTCCGCCTTCTGCTCGCTCTGGTTGAAAGTCAACAACCTCCCATCACACACATAATCCGTCCTAGGGAAAGTTCTCATAAATCCACGAGTTGACTTTCTACAAGGAGGCTTAGCCATCATAGGACGGCCTCTTCTTCTCAAGTGTGAGTTTCTCCCCAAATGCTGCAGGTGAATAACTACTGCTCTTTCTTGCCTTTTTCTTTTCCTGTGTTTTCACTCCACTCTTCCCTCAGGCAACCCGATTTGAGCCAAGCTTGGCAGTCGGAGAAGCAATTTGTTAAAGGACTGTGGAGTGCTCTCGTCTAATGTTTCATTAAATTATCCCTATTCATACGCCTCTAGTCTGTAGTAAAGCCTCTTATGGCGGCACTGGGATTTCAAGTAGTGGGTCTGAGGTCAGTTGCAATCTGATATTTCTTTTTTGGTGGGATGGAGAATGTTAGAGATCCACTCCAGCTGGGGTTGCAAAGGTCAGGGCTTTGTTTGTTCCATCATATGTGACATTGTGTACTGCTGGCTGCCCAGCAAAGGCGAACATAGACAATTAGGAGACTGATAACAACAAAAGCTCAACAGCATGTGTGCCTTTGTTATTTTGAGCACCGATGTTTTGCTGCACATAATTATTTTATCAGTTGTTAGACTGTGCAAAGAACCTCATTAATTTCCATGCACTTGCTATAATGTTCTTACACACACTAAAAAACAGTACACACAAACATAATAAGGACCTTCAATGTTTTACCTCCCTTGGATATGCACATTAACTTGGGTCTTTTCATATTCAACTGACAACATAATCAAGCCTACTGTAGCCCTGTGCTTAGCAAATAATACGCGAGTCTAGTCTGTTTTATCAAAGGCAGCGTAAATGTAAACATATGGTTAAAAGTTGGAAGACCTGCCCTGGATACTGCACAGCTGTCACCAACTTGGCCTTTTTTCATAGCGGTGCTGCTCGCATCAATAGCTGGTGTTGCAAATGTAACTGCTTTGTATCCTCAGGCAGTGACTGGTGTTTCCATTTACTTATTTCAGTTTACTTTATGCTTCAAAAAAGCCCGAGGCGTTCTCGTACCACCGAGCGCGAAAACACATACTGTACAAACACGCCTGGATCATATTTACTCTATAAACCTCTGCATGGCTAAGCACCCGTGTAATTTTCCCATACCTTGGACACATGTGAATAGATAGAAATGATGTTACATTATAGACGTTTATACCTTATTGAGCGACAAAGTATTTTTCCTCACAGTTTTCCTTCTTTGGGATGCTTTGCAACACCGCCAACCTTAATGCAGTACATTTACGATGATGCCGCTAATGGATTGTCTCATGTTAAATAAATGCATTTCCATCAAAGAGTAATTTTTTCTGCGCATTGTCCAACTGAATCAAGTTCACGGCCTCTATCTCGTGTCTTTGCTTCTTGGAAACTACATTATACATAGACTCTGGAGGTAAAAAGACAGGGGTAAATCCATCATTCTGTTCTTTTGCACAATGCTCACAGCCTTCGTCCTAAGCAGCTAATGCACCACCACACTTTCTAAGCCGCTCATGCAGGTCTCTCACCATCCTATGAGGGTAGGTGTAGTGGCAAGTCTGCAGTGATAGTGGTTGCATTCTCTACGTGACAGTGTTTTCCCTTTGTGTTAGTGCGGTATGTGTAGTGTGCTAACAGCCAACTTACTACAAGAGGCTTAATTGAAGTACAACAGTAGGCGCATACTGCCTGAACCACAATGCCACTACGTCCTGTCTGTTTCTATTCACAGTACACTTACTCTGTGCTCTTTATACATGCAAACAAGATGAGAAAAAGTGATTTACAGAAGGGTTTGACATGAACACGACTCACGTAACATATGACAGTACATATGGGGCTGGCATGACCTGAATAAAGCTGCTACCCTGCTGGTCTTCTACATATGTTAACAAGGTGGCAGCTTTTTTCACCTCAGCCCGTTGAGAGAAATGAAAATTAAAAATGCAGTGTGATATTTTGCACAAAGTTTATATCACAGAGACACCTTTTTTTTTTTTTTTTTTTTTTTTTTATGAGATCCTTCATTGTACTAATTAACGACTATTATGGATTATGTTTAATAAATGGTCTCAATTAACACTTTATCAGGCAACTAACACATTTTGGTAATTTCTGTGTACATTACAAAACAGTAACAGCAACAGTGAGTCAACAATCTCAGGTCCAATGGGGTCTACAGGGTCTGTAAGGTCCGCCTCTGTATGAACAGTGAGTGTACCTGCTTTGTTAGGTACCATGAAGTAATGGTACTAATGTAATTCTTCTTGGTAGTTCTTCTCGGTTCAACTGGACTGAATTAGCTCTTTTGAAAATGTTTCATCTGTCATCCAAGAGACTTCATCAGTTCTAATAACTGATGGGGGAGTGGTATGTGTAGGTGTTAATCCCAATTTAAGCATTAGGGTTGTAAAGGGGGGGGTGAGGTCAGGTGAGTCCAGGCGTGGAAGGTTTTGGGTTGAACACCGTTTAGGAATGTTATGTAAAATGGTGTTATAGGTTTGAACCGAGGGTTGAGGGTTGAACCAGGAAGAACTACCAAGAGCAATGATGATATGGACAAATGAGAACCTACACAGGTACTAATGGAAGGAGGGGTGTTCAAAGGGATAATGTATACGTTGACAGGTGTCTGGATCAGCACTTATGTTGGTCTAATGCTTTAAAAGTGATGTTCTAATGTTCTTAAGTGCATGTTCCTTTCACCTTACACAAGTTTTTCTTGTATTTTTTAAATTTACTTCATGTATTTATTTTATTAAATTTTTTTGCAACATATGGGTAAGGAACAATATATGGTAATTTCATTGACCTTGATTTTCTACATGACAATAAAAAATGTTGAAACATTTCACAAAAGTAATAAAGTCTTGTTAATTCCTCCAATAACACACTAAGGTTGAAGTTTTGAATTTCAGAATATTTCTATGAGTGAACTATAAAGGGTGAAGAACAGGATTTTGTCATATTGTCTATGGACATATACACTTGTACTTGGATAGATTACAGAAGACTATTATATTGTTGATTAATCGTACATGCACAACTATTTCATTCAACTCACTATGTGAAAAACAACCCCTAAGCAGCAGTAACTACGTGCTGAAAATGGCATTCTTCTTTTTATTTGATATTTTCTTTTATGGGAATCTAACCGTTATCATACCACAGCACGCTTTGTCATGCACACAAATCTGACCAAAACAATGTTTCTCCAGACACTATTTTGTGAAGGCTCTGTCGCTGCATCCTATGCTCAGCGCTGCACAAGATGAGTGTGATTCATTTAAAGAACTAGCCAAACAACCTAGAGAGGTTTTGCCTCTTTTCCAGAATGGTAGTGGATGGTGCCAAGGCTATCTCCGGCACCGGCTCAATGCTAACAAAATCTAGCTATGTGAGGCTACACAAAAACTGATGTCTTCTTTCTGGAAAATTACAATGTTAAATTATCTTTCATTCCATAAAACGCTTATTACAGTTACGTTTAGTCTGATAATGATAAAAGGATGCCTCAAGACGTAACCTCAAATGTTTTGAACATCTAATGACGCTACCCTTTCTTCTCCTGTTTGCCTTTAGCTGTATTGTCTGTTTTCCCCTTTGACAGTTTTCTTTGAAATTCAGCCAAAGCCAGCTGAACCCAGCAGTGCCTGCCCTTCAAATCACACTCCTTCTGCAGACTGCTCCCTTGAATCTTCTGACCTTTTGTTAGTGCCAGATCCATTGCTTATGTATGTGCTTGGCAACAGTTGCTGTGCACTGAGAAGTGATTGACACTATAGAGTCGTATGGAATGCTATTAGCATCATCTATCATATAGATGTTTTTGACCAGTTTCCCTTTAAGAATAACCTCTTCTCACATGAGCCGCTCCAGTGCTGCTACATAAAACATTATCAACAGACGTGCTACACTGAGTAGCTTAGTCAAAATTTATGAGATCCAGCATCCAGGACATCCAAACATATTGGGTGTTTGTATCACAAATCATACACTAGATTTTTTTTTTTCTTTAATTAACCTAAATTCCACACCAATAGTGTCTTTTGAGAACTCCTCAATGTGTTGCTGCCTCTCACTTCTCACTCAGTGAAGTGTAAGATTATTTGGCAAACCATAAGTACACCTCCCCCATGAACAGCATCTGTTGTTACATTTCCCACAGTCACACTGTTTAGCCTCTACAGACATCCTGGGACAGAAAATATTAATTTAAATTATATCATTCTGACTCATTTAAAGAAAGTAATACATCAATTAGTGATTTTTTTCCTCTTTTGAAAGGAGCTGGATGTGTCTAAATGACTCTGTCAAGCTCAATTCAATAAAAAAAAAAACATATGAACAAGTGAAATCACTACATATTTTAATGCCTCCTACAAATCTACTTTGCAATTCCGAAGACAAACAGCCCAGTATGCCTGCACAAACTATGATATGCATGTAAAAAGAAAAACATCAAAACAAGCTTGGGGCAATTTGTACTGTTTAACAGTCACAGATCAAAATATTCAAGGTATCAAAACAAAGCTGTTGTGCAAAGAGATGCAGGTTTATTTGGCTCATCTTAAATGGAAGCTGCATTATCCAGGGGTGTCGTGTCAATGCCAAATCAAATGAATATGGATACGCAACGAGAAAAGTGTTGCTTATCATGAGGAAATCACAGAAGTGCGAACAGAATAAAGTGAACTGATGATTACCAGTAGGATACATCAGTCTCCAGATTGCTATCAGCCAAAACTGTGATTTTTTCCCCCCTTCTTTTATTCGTTTATATTTCCCATTCCTGCCAACTGATACCCTTGACATTTGTGGGTTTTTGTGGGATTACATTTGAGGAGAAGTGACCTTTACTCTCATATAATGGTATAACTGTAAATATGCATTAACTTTAGATACATCATAAGAAATCATTGTGTTTAATGGGTGTAAAATGTCCCCTTGTGGCAGTCCCTGGGGCTGTTACATACACAGCTCTGAGCATTACCCATGTGGTTTTGAGGCGTTTAACACTAAAATATAATATACTGTTTGTTATTCAGACCTACTCCATGTTTGAGTTTGTTCATTCCTGATGATTTGAGAGGAAGTGGATTCTTTTACACCAGCTTTAAAACTTTGCCTGTCTTTAAGATTTTAGAAGAAGGAGATGAAGCATGTAATGGTAATTTGAGTTTGGGGACCCCACAGATCTGACACTAGCTGCATTAAATGACTACTGCGGAGAAAAACTGAACAATCTTTATGATATGAGGGCACAGTTTGGTCCAGTTGAGCCACATTTTTTTTTTTTTGATCAAATTAGAAAATGCCACCGTTGTCACAGTTCCCATTGGATGCACTGATGCCCGTTTGGATTTGTTCTATAAAACACTGAAGACAATATCAGCAGAACCGACAGATGGGCCGATAGAGTCACACAGAATACTGACAATACTGAGTAAATATGACAAACAGGACAGAGTTTATTTTTGATAAGTATGGATATTTTATTCTGATTTGTTTATTATTGTTATGAAACAGAGTTTTTCTTGTTTGTTTTTTTTTATATGTCTGTGATTGTCATGAAATGGACAGTTTAATTTTGATTTTGATATTTGTATTATTGTTATGAAATGAACATAGTTTAATTTTGTCTTTAGTATATGTATTATTGCTATGAAATGGACAGAGTTTATTTTTGTTTTTTTAGTATGTCTATTATTGTTATGAAATGGACAGAGTTTACATTTATTTTTAATATGAGTATTATTGCGATGAAATGGACAGTTTATTTTGTGTTTTTAATGTGTATTATTGTTATAAACTGGACAGGGTTTAATTTTGTTTTTAATATGTGTATTATTGTTATGTAATGGACACAGTTTATTTTGTTTTTAATATGTGTATTGTTATGAAATGGACAGAGTTTATTTGTGTTTTTAATATGTGTATTATTGTAATGAAATAGACAGTTTATTTTTGTTTTTAATGTGTATTATTGTCATGAAATGGACATAGTTTAATTTTGTTTTTAATGTGTATTATTGTCATGAAATGGACAGAGTTTAATTTGCTTTTAATATGTGTATTATTATTATGAAATGGACAGAGTTTAATTTTGTTTTAAATATATGTACTATTGTTATGAAATGGGGAAAGTTTATTTTTGTTTTTAATATGGGTATTATTATTGCTATAAAAGGGACAGAGTTTACTTTAATGCAAAATGCTGTTGCAAAATGGACACTCTATCCTTGACATGTATGGCATTTTTGTGTTTTGAGCTTAGTCAGAATTTAGTCTGATATGTGTAGGATTTTTGAGTCACTCATGGAATCTGACATAGGAATTTATGGTAGGTAGAAGGATGGGGTAAGGGGGTGGGAGATTATAAATTAAACTTCATCCTGCTCCTTTTCAAATGTTTTCCTTTCTTTTTATACAAATCTTTTTGTGGTTTGGTTTTAATGTTATATTCAAAATAAATAAACAATCAAACAAACACTGAAATAAAACGTTTGTCTTTGTTTCTACTGGATGTTTCCTACAATATGGGCTCAACTTGATGCCCTTGAAACTGTATTTTCTTTTTTCACACTATTTTTTTTTACCAATCATCTATCAGTGCTGTACTACTGTTGTATATTTCTGACCTTGTGATCAAGCTTTAAATGCAGCCTGAAATCCTGAGGCGCAGCACAGTTTGTAAATTCCACCTGTCAATGAAGATGGATCAGGCTTCAGTATATCAGTGGAACAAGATGCCTGAGGATATTCTTCACTCTGTTGCTCTAAATTGCTCCTGAAAACATCCATTCATTATCTAAAGCTGCTCATCCTGTTCATGGTGGCAGGGGGTCGGAGTCCATCCTGGCGTACACATTCACACTAGTCTTTTATCTGTATGGCAACAAGGAGAACATACAGATGCTACACAGGAAAGACAAGTTGCTAATTCTACAGGTAATGTAAGGAGACAGAAGAAATTAGATGAAATATGTGCTTGGCCTGTCAACGCACTTTCGGTGCCTTCGGGTACAACCTTCACTGAGAAAGTTGAATCTAGTGCAGGGTCATTACAATCCAGCAACAACACCTGACAGCTACTTCAACACTGACTTTATCTGTCACTCTCTATTGTTAACCCTCTGGCATCCCACTCAGACAGACAGGACAGATGCACAGAAAACGACTAATCTGGGCAGTGTCACGGTATTGAGAGTTTGTTTTTTTCTTTTTTTTAAACATTTTTTTATTTCAACTTGAGCTGTAAACAAAAATATCAAATACTCAGTAAATGCCATATTTTTTAACCCTTTAAATGCCATATTTTTTATGTAAAATGCAAGTGTCAAACATGCGGCCCGGGGGCCAAAACCGGCCCGCCAAAGGGTCCAATCTGGCCGGTAGGATGAATTTGTGAAATGCAAAAATTACACTCAAAATATTAACAGTCAATCCTTTTACTTTAGGGGCCCTACCTTAGTCTCAAGTGGGTCAGATCAGTAAAATATAATCATAAAAACCTACAAATAATGACAATTCCAAATTTTTTGTCTTTGTTTTTGTGTAAAAAAAGGAAATTACATGAAAATGTGTTAATTTCCAACTAGCCTCTCACAAAAAAATATGACAAACCAGAAATGTCCTAAGAGAAGTAAGTGCAACTTGACTAATATTCTGCCAGTTACTGAAATATTTTGTGCATTTGCAGATCCATTGTGATCTGTAAATTGTAATGCACATTTACGAATGAAAAGCAGACGCATAATAGAGTTAAAAGAGCACTTATTTTTCCGAATACATTTCAGTTTTTTCCTGGTTGTTCATGTTATTCACATTTTTAAAAGGACAGTTTATAGATGTAAATGTTTCCATAATGTAATTTTACTTTTTTCTTTATAAAACACATTGAAATGTCTGCAGTTGGCATTATTTACGTATATACTATTATGTTATTATTTTACTGGTCCGGCCCACTTCAGATCATATTGGGAGGATATGGCCCCTGAACTAAAATAAGTTTGACACCCCTGATGTAAAGGAACATGTTTTCTTATGTAAAAAAAAATCTTTTCTTTTTTTTTTTTTTTACCAGTAGCTTCAGCCTCTGCACTGACCAAAGACACACAAAAAACTTTTTTTTTTCGTCAATGTGAAGATTGGATTATTTATTTTCAGATTTTTGCAGGCTGGAATACATCAGTGATTAACAGTAACATTGGTTAATATACATTATTATTTTTTTTGTGTAGGATCAAATGTTCTAAAGTGTGTCAATGCACATTTTTTTGCGCATTTTTTACTCACGTCGGAAAAGGGTGCTATTGTAGTAAATTTCTATTACCCCACCCCCCAAAAGGGAGGCAAGGGGTATTGTTTTTGGTTTGGTTTGTTTGTTTACACTCTAGCAGCAAAGCTATTGGTTGAATTCATACCAAATTTGGTTTATAGATTGCCAGTGACCCAGAATAGATGTCATTACATTTTGGGAAAAGTAGGTCAAAGTCACAATTTTTTATGAATTTTTTAAATCTTTTTTTTTTCCCCCATTTATTTATAATGGGCAAAATTTCAAATGTGTGCAGCAGCAAAACTATAGGGTGAATTCATACCAAATTTGGTTTATAGATTGTCAGTCACCTAGATTGGATCTCATTAGATTTTAGGAAAAGTAGGTCAAAGTTACATTTTTTAATAATTTTTTAAATATTTTTTTTTTCCCCGTTTACTTATAATGGGTGAAAATTCACATGTCTGTAGCAGCAAAGCTATCAGTTGAATTCATACCAAATTGACTTTGTAGCTTGCCAGTGACCCAGAATGGATCCAATTACATTTTGGGATCAGTAGGTCAAAGTTCAAATTTTTAATGAATTTTTAAAATCTTCCCATTTACTTATAATGGGCGAAATATATGTGAGGGGCGGGGTTTGTTGTGCCTGGTACCACTTGTTTAAAATGTGGTCTGATTTTAGTGGCTGGGGCGGACTTTTAAAAATCTTGCAAAAATAAACAACTTTCCATTTCTAACCTAATACAAAGAGTAAAAAATAATAAGACCTTTTACAACATGAAGTAGTGTAGATAATATACTCACCCAGATACTAGAAGATTAAACCACATACCTACATAAAAGCCTCTCAGCACCATAAACAGGATGAGCAGACTTCGACTGTATCCTTCTACAGAACAAATTGACTGAATAACTGATTTTCCTCATCGAGTTTCCATAACATCCCCACGCGCTAATGAAGTCTTTCTTCTGTCTTATTTCTTTGGTTCGGATTCATCCATTATTAAAAGGCAGATTTCATCTTGTTAGCTGAGCGCTGTGTTAGCATTCAGCGACACACGGCCACAGGAGGTGTGTTGTGGCTGGATAAAGGACAAACAGCTTACAGCAGGGTGAGTATTAAAGCACCTAACCTGACCCTAACCTTGAATGAGGCTGCTCCTTTCTGAGGTGTCTGGTTTGTATTTACTGGATGGAAAAAAAAAATCAACTGGGCTGGCTACATAAATAAATAAATAAATAAATAAATAAATGTTGAATTAAACACTTAGTCCCAAGCACTTTAACACTTAACCTCACAGACCTTGACAGTGGTGACCAAAAGCATCTACTGATCTAGAATGTTTAACAGTAATCCTATAAATATATTAAAATAATTCTGGTAAAATACAATTTCTGTGCTTTTCACCAACATCAGATATGACCCATGTGGACGATCTGAGGCTTCATAGTGAACGTGGAAACACTGTTGTCTTCTGCAAAAGTGTTTCACCAATAAAACACATGGAGTTTGACAATGATGGTGATTAAAAATACTTGTTTTAACATTCAATTAATTATATATTTTGGTTAAAAAAGTCCCTTTTTCTCTTGATTTTCACTGGAAAATGCAGAGGATACTATGATTAATTGCTATAAATCACTTTGGAAAGAAAAGACATTGAGGAAAAATTCATTTAGAAGTCATTACTAAGATATATGTAGGTCTTTAAAGGTTAAGCATTTACTTAATATGAATAAGAGAAACACAAACAACAAATTATTATTAAATTAACCAGTTCTTATATGAGAAAATATTACACTGTACATTTCCATTAATGTATATAATACACATTTTGCACTAGAAAATGTTTATGGAAACAGCAAAAACAACCTGAAATATGTGAAAATGTGGTGAAAGGGCTTGAGGTGTTTTTTTTCTTTTTTTTTTTTTTTGCCAAAAACTGCATCTGCATAGAGGAAATGGAAATGTAGTCATTCTGCGCATTTACCCTATGTGATCAGCTGACAGACTGTTGAGGAAAATGATCAATTTCTGTTACCCAGAGCCATGTGTAATGTCGTCCATAGCTGACAAGTGTATTCGCTTAAAACTAATTTATAGAAATCCTACTATATAATGCACGTTCTCTGTCCGTCTGCCCAGTGTCCCATCGATGTCCGGTCGATGTTGCAGCAGGAGGGCGTTTGTATGGGTTTTCCTCAGCCATCACAGGCCCGATCACCGCCAAACTCGCCAAATGAATACAAACATTACCTATCTACTAGGCACACTTTTATGTCTGTGTTCAAATGTTATGAGGTATGCTGGGCGCTTTTAGCCTCTCAAGCTATCATACAATGGCACCACGGGTACAATGCCGCTAGTGTACATAATATGCATTTTAGTTTTTGTGCATTCTAAAAAGGTCACTTCATATGTGCTTAGAATTGTATGGCTATGCAGCTACGGTATCAGAATTCTATATATTGTTTACTGATTTATTTGTTGATCCGTTATGTTTCAGTCAGTCAGTCCATCAATATTTCAAACCATGGACATTTGTAAAAATCGATGTAGACTATTAAGACCATCCTTGTTGGAAAACATATAATAGAAATTATATGTTTTTCCAAGAAAGATATCACTTTAAGGGAGCAACGCCATGGTGGCATCGTCTCTCTGTGGTTGTGTCACATGAACACGACAGGTGAAAACACTGAAAACACCACTTACTTCATGGAAGTCATAACAATGGAGGTGCTAAATACGCTCCATTATCGTATTATGAGTTTTTGAGTCTTCATTATGTACATGAATAACATTCTTACACACTCTGCATGTGTGTGTTTTACCCGCTGGGGGGCTGATGAAAAGGGGTGAGTATTTCATGGAAAACAGTTAATGTATGCACTTCAAGGACATAGATGACAGCGAATGAAGATGTCATTTCAGGAGCTAGTTTTACATGGTTTAAAAGTTGAGTAAAAGGAATCTAGGAACACTGCAAAAAAGGGGTGTGTAAAAACAAGATAAAAACACTAAATCTGAAGAAAAAGATATTCAAAGACAATTTCATTATACAAGATTTCTTGAATTAAGATTGTTAAATCTAGAAATTAGCATGTCTACAGATGAATGAATACTTAAAATATGAAATTAACTCTTAAAAGAAGATAAATTATCTAACACTTCTAAATCTACATTTTTATATGGGTGCTTCTATGAAACTGGGTACATTTTGGTACCTGGCACTTTGCCAGCTTTTTACACCCAGTAATAAAAAAGAAATTTAGACATATTTCCTCCAAGCATGTACCTAATGATGACCTCAGATAAATGCAGAAAAAAATTATACTCTTGCTCTGAGCCATCCCAAAATTAATGAATTTTTAATAAAATATTGTGGCAAAAATCAGACCCAAATTGGGACATGAAAAGCTACCTAGGTGTCAGTGCATTTGATCTGGAAAACATGGCTGTAAATAGTCTTATATACCACTATAAATAAAGACAATGTGTTAAATTTGTTGATCCTTGTGGTTTTTCTAATCCTGACATGTGGGTTTTTCATGAATCGGCAGTCTCATTGTAAGTTCGTGTGTAACCCATTGTGTCCACTTGTGTTACATACAGAACCTGCCCATTTAAACACATATAAATCACAAATGATTTTGCAACAGCGGTCATTTTTGTGAAACACTCTGCCTTGCATAATTAGGTCAATTAATAACCTGTGAGAGAATAAGAAGATGTGTGTGAAGATATATGTGTTTTATGTTGTTTGGACTTAGTATGGCTGCTACCTTGGCCAGGTTTCCCTTGAAAAAGAGATTCCTAATCTCAATGGGACTTCCTGGTTAAATAAAAGTAAAAAAAAAAAAAAAAAAGAGAGAGAGAAAGAGCGAGATTTGGAAAAAATAGTAGTGCGTCACTTTCATCTCTTTTTATCATGTTACATGGAGATTTTTTTATTAAATATAATGTAAAATAATATAAAAATGTGTTGTATCTGAAAAATAGTTTCTCTTTTATCTCAGTAAGTATTTATTTTAAAAATAGACCCAAAGTGCTTCCAAACTTGCATCGTAACATTAGTCTGTATCTGGCTTGAAGTTTTAGCCCCCATGTCCTGTTTATACAGACCAGTTTCATAAAAGCACCCATATCTTGATAAGAACCAAATAATTAGACGTGAAATCGTTTCAGGAACGCGGAGATGATGAATAATCCACTCCAGTTATGAACTCATGATGCTCACATATCATATAATTCAGCTACAAGGTTAGAGTATGAGCTCACTTCTTTGTTGCAAAAGCATTTCTAATCCTGTACTGCCTATTGTGAGACTCTGCATCCTTGACTTGACCTCCACAGAGGAGTAAACTGACAGAAGACAGCAAAAGCCTTCTCGGTTTCTTCTCACTTGCAGTCCACAAACACATGTAATCACTCTTGAATTAAACATCCACCAACAGGCTACGCCTAGCAGACAAATCCCAGTCCAGAGATGTGTGTGTGTTTTCCCTCAAGGCTTAGTTTATTCATCCATAATTCCTTTAACCTCAATTAGACATCTGCTGACTATAAGAGAGCACATAAACGACTCTAAA
The DNA here is from genome assembly GCF_902148855.1 of Sphaeramia orbicularis. Lineage (NCBI taxonomy): Eukaryota > Metazoa > Chordata > Actinopteri > Kurtiformes > Apogonidae > Sphaeramia > Sphaeramia orbicularis. Next base: position 42,346,540 of record NC_043978.1, read on the forward strand.
TGAGCCAGATTGTCTGCGATAGTTGAATAAAATGCTGTGTATCTGCCCCTGAGGTCTCCCTTTCACTACGGAACAATGAAAATAAAACACTGCATGGTGCCGGTGCTCTGGACGGCCTGTAGAGGCTATGTGGCTACACCAAGCTTTTTCAAGAACAGTCTAGACAGATAGAGCTTATTTTTACTCTTCAGTGAAAGTGCGTAATGCAAACTGAAACCCTGGTATCTGTCTGCAGGCAAAATAATAACCAAACCAAATGTTTCCAACTGCTAACTGCTCACCTACTATATGTGGTAATCTGGTTTCAACCTAAGCCCAGAGGTTTTGCAGCAGTTAAGGCTCTAAATACCTTTGTTTCTTCTCTTTTTTCATCCTTCTTAAACTCTGTGATAAATGCCAGAATGGCCCCAACAGATATCAACCAAAAAAAGTGAATGTGAAAAGAGAAAAGCATTAACTCTTTCGGTGCCAGACAGTTAAGGGGCTAATAAGCCTTAAAAGTGCCACAGAATTTGGCCGTCTTTCAGTATTTCGCGTAGTTTTTATAATCGAAGTCTGAATCGTCATCAGAACTCATTTTCTAGCAGATGGGACTGTTTTGACAGATCGCTGTGTTTACGATATTACTACAAAATGGCCATCTAATTTGCATATGATTTCATTCATAAATTCATTCATAAAATTTCCCAAGCAGAAAACGAAACGCGAGCTCTTCCTTGGTCAAAAACCGCTCGGTAACATCCGACCGATTGCTACTTAGATTCAAAACGCACCGGACGCACCCGATTCATTACTGATCGTAATTTGCAAGAAGATTTGAAAGAACGTCATCGAAATGTGAGAAAGAAATGGGGGTGGATGGTTTGTTTGTACACAAATATGGCGTGTTCTCCAAAGCCGATCTGATCGGCCCGTGGCACTTTAAAGGTTGTATTCGTAAAGCCGATTTAATCGGCCTATGGCACTGAAAGGGTTAAACTAAATACAAAAATAATAGGTTAATACAGTGTTTTTCAACCTAGGGGTCGGGACCCTATATGGGGTTGCCTGGAATTTAACCCTTTCATGCATGAATTATGAGAACCTTAATCATGATCCCCCCCCCCGTTTTTATTCCTCCTTAGGCATGAAAAAAAAAAAAAACAAAAAAACAATGTGATTGACAGCTTTTTATGAACCTATTTTTCACGGAGTTGCAAAAATGTCCACTCAAATGGATACGATGCGTTTAATTTTTGAAGCCAAGAAACGTGTATTTACTGATATACTGTGAAAACTATGAAATAAAAACACTTTTAATGTAGCTAATCTGATGTTTTCTCATATTTAAACATACTCTAATGCTAGTTATTACTCACTTCATGGACATATACAAAAAAAAAAAAAAAACATTTTGTAAAAGAAAAAATTATAATTACAGTCTAATAACAATAGATTTATACCCAAACATGTTACTGCAGATCAAGTTTCTCAAAAACAGCAAAGTTACATGATGCATAAGTGTCCACTGTGTTGGCTGATATGGAACTAAAACAACAAAATCCATGAATATACAAGAGAACAGCTGTAGAATAACTGTCCACTGTAGTGACCAGTATGCATGAAAGGGTTAAATGGGATCTCCTGAAATTTCTAGTAATTGATAAAAATAAAAATAAAAACTTACCTTATAAAAAATACATGGTGAGTTGAAAGAGACAATCATAATATACTAGTCAACATTTGCTAGGGATCAGTTTTATATTTGCACAATAATTGATGTTGTGTAATTTTTTGGGTGACTTGATATATTATGTGTGTACTTTGGCTAGTCATGTAAAGAAAAATGGACCAAAAGGTAAAAAAAAACAAATTTTTATTGCACTTTCTGGCAAAAGGGTGATACAACCCTAGAAATTAGAGTTCACAACAATTACTCTTCCAATTTTGTTTTCACTGAAACCACTCAGAATGTTCTGAAACACATACGGTGTGATGTCAGTAATGTGTGTGGCCACCATCCGCATCCGCAGGCTGTACTCCACTGGGAAAGTAAATTTTCAAGTTTCCAGAATTACACCCCTGAATATAGCAAAGTTATAGTCCTGATCCCTAGCAAATGTTGACTAGTGTACATAAAAGACATGATAAATTGTGAAGCTGAAACTGAAGCACTGTGGTTCTGTTTGTCTGTCAAATGTTCATTGTGGTCAGTTTCAGATGCTGCAGCTCTTTCATAATTCATAGTTTGAGTTCTTGTTTGTTCAGTATTAATTGTCAGCCTTGTAAATCCAAGCTGGACTGACTGTACATATCCTGACCAAGGAAAATAAAATTCTCACTTTGTGCAGTAATCTACACCTGGCTTTTCTGCCTCCGTCCATAATATACATTATATAGACTAAATGTCGTCTAAAATTAACGTTTATTTGCAACATAGTATAGCAAACTATTACAAGATCAAAAACAAATTAATTTTAGCTCTCAGTTTTGAATGTCTGAGGTCACCAGAAATTTATGATGTTAAAATGGGGTCATGAGTCAAAAAAAGTTGGGAACCACTGGGTTAATACATGAATATTAAATAAATAATAAATGAATAACAATAGATGTACTTATCATATAGGATGAGATGCAGCTCAATAGTTACATATGTATTATAATAGTAGCAGATGGTGCATGAATATGTCTAATAAATATATATATATCTGTGAGAAGTAAGTATTTGTGTTGAAAAAAACAGTGAAAAGGGGGTTGGATAAACTACATTAATCTTCGTACACTTTTTTTGGGAGTGAAATCTTATCTTTTTGAGAATATATGTATGTTGTATAGCTTGCCTTCTCTTTTTTTTCCCCAAGTTTGTTACTTATAAACACATTTTTTGTCTTATTTTTAAAATGTTCCACATAAAAGACACCGGTTCCTTGCGTTTTAAACTGAAAAATGAACATGGACCAAAAATGTACATTGATACAGATTTAGATATTTATGAATCCACAGGGGGATATTCAATGTCCCTGTATTGAATGACGATATTGGCGGACATGTGAGCATTTTAACAACTTCCTCTTTTTGCCGCATCAAATTTCGGATCTTCTAAATATAGTGGTTTCACTGCTGCAGGTAGCGGATATCCTTTTCTTGCAATATTCTGTAATAATTTTGGTCCAAAATTGTGCAAAAATGCAAAGTTTCTTGTCAGATAAAAACAACAAAAAGCCTTAATGCACACACTAGACCTCCAGAAGCATAAATAATACTTGAGAAAAGCTTAGTTTGGTTGTAACTTGACTGTATTTTATAAGAGATGACTAAACTATGATTCAGATCATGTGTTGTTTTTATCTTGTCATATGGTCTTTTGGCCAGTTTCCTCCAGTTTGTCAGATGAGAACATAGCAGTCATACTACAGATGTAGACAACAGAGTGTGTGCAGAAACATTAGGAGGAAGTGTGCAGTGGTTTGTTTGCTGTGGTAACATTATCTAACCTCTTAGTTTGACTGACAAAACTACTGTCGGCACATGAGTGTGACTGACAGGAGTGGAACAATAAACCAATAAACCTGTGAACCAAGACCCAGATGAACTTTTGGACAAAATATATTTAGTTGTTGAGGTATTTGACTCCAAAGTAAAGCAGATCAAGTGCCATTCCATAACACAAAGACATTATAGCACGTGATAAAGGAGTCTACAGGAAACTATATGGGTGCTTCTATGAAACTGGTCCTTAAAAACAGGACATGGGGGCTAAAAATTCAAACTAGATGTAACTAATGTTATGAAGGAACTTTGGAAGCACTTTGGGTCTTTTTTAAAAATAAATATTAAGTGAAATAAAAGAGAAACTTTTTCAGATAAAACATATTTTTATGTTATTTTACACAAAAATCTACATGTAACAGGGTAAAAAGGACACGGAAATTACGTGCTACTATTTTTTTTTTTTATTATCTCTTTATTCTCTCACAGGTACATTTTGGGAATCAAACTAATTCTGCAAGGTAGTGTTTGACAAAAATGACCGCTGTTGCAAAATCACTCACGATTTATTTGTGCTTAAATGGGCAGGTTCTGCATGTAACACAAGTGGACACGATGGGTTACACACAAAACCTGGAATGAGACTGAGATTCATGAAAAACCCACATGTCTGGATTTGAAAAACCACTAGGATCGACACATTTAACATAGTGTCTTTATTTATAGCGGTATATAAGACCATTTCAAGCTATGTTTTCAAGATCAAATGTACTGACACCTTGGTAGTTTTTCCTGTCCCAATTTTGGTCCTATTTATGGCCCCAATATATTTATTAAAAACTCATTAATTTTGGGATGGCTCACAGCAACAGTATCTTTTTTTTTTTTTTTTTGCATTTATCTGAGGTCATCATTAGGTCCATCCTGGGGGGAAATATGTCTAAATTTCTCTTTTATTGTTGGGTCTAAAAAGCACCAGATACTAAAATGAACCCAGTTTCATAGAAGTACCCATATGTTAAATAATTGGTAAAATAATGGATAGCTTTACAAACATTTAATTGGGAAGAGAGGCTGTAACACAGAAATGGGAAAAAGAACTATGAATTGCTGTCTCAGAGGAGGAATGGGTAAGTATCTGGAGAATTCAACAGTCACTTCTTCAAGAATTTGGAAGGAACATTGCTGGGAAAAAATATAATTAGATTTTTCATAACTCCTAAAATTACAGCTAAATATGTGTCCAGAGTTCAACCTTGTTGGAGAGAATGTGGAGATGTCAGTGGAAATTATGCATATGTCTTTTAGTTATGTCCTAAACTTGCATCATTTTGGGATAATGTATAGTCAATTGTTAAGATACTGGCTTATGCAATCCCTAAAATATGTTTGGTGATGTATTTCAAATATATTATTGGTAATAATGTAATTAAAAATGATAGATATCTTAGCAGCCTGTAAAAAGGCTATTACCAAAAAATGGTCCAGATTAGAACCACCTACAGCTAGGGATGCACTGATCTGACTTTTTCAGTTCTGATGCCGATACTGATGCCAAGACCTTGTGTATCGGTCAATATCTGATACCGATCCGATATCATTGTTGATTTAGAGCAGAGGTTCTCAACCAGGGGACATACTTTCCCAGGGGGGCGTGAGTGACATTGTGTGCATAAAGCTTTCAGCAACCCCCGCCCCCCCCCCCCCATCAAAAATTTGTTTTTGGGGGGCAGCACATAGTCAGCTTTATCTACAGAGCTATATAACCCACCACGTTCTCCACATACAGGTCTGTTGCATTACTTTTAGAGGTAGAAGCACTCAGAGAGCACAGACCTCTGCTAAGGCAGATCAGTGAGCCCCCGTGGCCCCCCCACCCCCGATCACCACCAAAATTTAATCATTTGTTCCTTGTGCCAGTATCCACATTTCTTGAAATTTTCATCCAAATCCGTCCATAATTTTTTTAGTTATCTTACACACGGACAGACAAACAGACAAACCAACACCAGCAAAAACAAAACCTCCTTGGTGGAGGTAATTACGTTCGGGCATGCATCATGACATACAGGGGTTGGACAAAATAATGGAAACACCTTAAAAAATCAACAAAATATAATTTAACATGGTGTAGGTCCGCCTTTTGCGGCAATTACAGCCTCAATTCTTCAAGGTATTGATTCATACAACTTGTGAATTGTTTCCAAAGGAATTTTAAGCCATTCTTCAGTTAGAATACCCTCCAACTCTTTTAGAGACGATGGCGGTGGAAATCGACGTCTTACTTGAATCTCTAAAACTGACCATAAATGCTCAATAATGTTGAGGTCTGGGGACTGTGCCGGCCATACGAGATGCTCAACTTCATTAGAATGTTCCTCATGCCATTCTTTAACAATTCTAGCTGTATGGATTGGGGCATTATCATCTTGAGGTGAAGGTGTTTCCATTATTTTGTCCAACCCCTGTAGCCCGTGTCGCTAAAATTTAAAGGGGAAGGATAAGTCTCATGGACCAGCTGCTTTTACCGATCCCTGATCCAGCTAAAATGTTGATATCAGGGCCAATATCTGACCCAAATATCAGATCGGTACAAAATTACCTACAACTAATGACTGGCTACAGATTTGAGATGGAGATTCTGACCCATAGATTGAGGACTCAAAAAGAGCAATGTCAAGATAAAAGGGAAAGATTAACAATTTTTATTTCAACGTCACATTACTAAAACCAATTCTTAGTCACAAAGGCTTTTTATGGTTAATGTACCAAAGGTCCCTTATGTTTGTATTGTATAACATTCAAAATAACAATAAAAAGAAAGTAAAAAAAAAAAAAAATTGTTGGAAAAAAAGTACAAGTTCACTGAGAAAACCTCGCCTAAAAACACCAAATATTGATGGAATATAGATCAAAAATAAACAACCGCACATATCGTCAGAGGTTTCAGAAGAAAGGAACATAAAGAAAGGAAATGAAAAATGGGAGTTGTTTGTATGATCAAGACGAGCCCAGAGTAAACACCTGAGGCCTGAGTCTGGTAAGAGGGTGACGCATGGTACCTTCTCTGTCTGCTGACGTAAAGTCTGAGCTCTGTTGACAATCTTCTACTGCAAACAATCTGAATGAAAAAGAGAACTTAGCTACATCCAGGAAATGGAAGTACAGAATACTCATGGGATGACTTTAGTTAATAGCAGTGCATTATCATACTGTAAACGGTGACATCAAGAAATAATGAAAACGTTCACAGACCTACTTTCTTTTGTTGTTTCCTTTCTCTTTTTTTCTCTGCACAGGAGGCATTTATGTTTTGTTGTTTCCCTTGGGATTATTCTATCTCCCACTAAGTCTCAAACACAATAAGGAAATCAGCGTTACAGAGGCAGGAGATGGCCTCGTGTCACCTGTCAATCAATGTCAACTTAGCCGACATTCCACTGGAATATGAGGGAGAATTCCCCATTTATCTTCCTGATACGTAAGAACGTGAAGTAAAATGACTACGCTTTTCATTTCACTCTTGTACTTGTTTGGGTCAGTCCCAAAGTGCAAATTGTTCAAGATGTAGAAAAATAAGCATCTTCAGCAGAGTTAACAGAACACAAGTTACACTGTTATTTTGTTCAGTGTGGGTATGTGTACCAAAAAGACCAGATAAGTGATTTTTCCAGTGCGATAATAATGTAGCATAAGTGGAAGTTGGGCAGGTAAATAGCTCGGTGTCAAGTATGTTCACAAATTGTGCTTTTAATTTTGACAGGCAGGAAGATCAAAACTTCAACAGTTGCAACAGGATAGCCATTGCTCTGCCAATGGCTCTCACTCAGGGTGCAACTTTACAAATTACAAAAATACAGAAAAAATAAACAAAAAGTCCAATAAGCATTGCCATACACATATTAAGTCAAAACTAGTACTAACACAATAACCCCGCTGAATTTTTGAGCATAAAAATAACACATTTACAACATAGTACCCACTACCCATAATGCACTGCGGCAAACACGCCACAATAATGTCCAATGAAGGCAACTTAATCGATAAAGACCCAAACATCCATCAGCGACCAAAATCATTCACTGATCTAAAATGTTTAATACCCGCTGATCCATTAATTCTATCAGTCCATGTAAATACTTAGTGTAAAATGCAGTTTGTCATCTTTTCATGATGAAAAAATACAACTTTTGTAACAGGTCAAAGTGTTGTTGAAAGATGTTTAATTTGTTTGACTAATTGTTTTCGTATGTTTTTGTTCTGAGGTTTTTCACCTCAAGATTCTAAAGATCCTAAAGACACTAGAGATACCAAAGGAAATGCTAAAGATGTAAAATCCATCTCCTACTTCAATAAAAGTAAAAGGACTATTGATTGACTGTAGAGCCCGACTGATTAATTGGCTGGCCGATTAATCGGGCCGATTATAGCGTATCACCAATTAATCAACATCGGCCAATATGTAGCCGATATATTAAGTTTTTTTTGCTGTGCGGAGATTCTGTCGCTCGCTGCTCCTGTGTGTGTGTGTGTGTGTGTGTGTTGCCCGGAGAATAAGAGGAACTTTAAAGCGAGTTAGTTTCACTTTCACTCCTGCTCGGACAATGACGGTATCACCCCCCACACACAATCACATAATCACTCATCCCCGCTACAACCCCCCACCCCGCCGAAAATCACGGACTGCTACCACGCGCTCTGACAAGGATGGACCACTAGCCCCCCACCCCACCCCCGCTCCGAAAATCACAGACCCCCCCCCCCCCCCCCCCCCCCCCCCCCGTCTTGTGAAGTATTCACCCCCCCAACACACACCCATGTCTGTGCACTTCCTGTCTCCCTCACAGTTTCATTCTGCCGGCAGGCCTGGGTGTTAATAGTGTAGGGGAGACTGGGGACAGTTGTAACACAGGTCAGTTGTAACTCTTGCTATTGCTCCAATCAGGAACAACTTAGGACTCACCTAATTCACTCTGCACATGCTCAGTTTAGTCCTTAGTCCACATAAGAAGTTGTAGCGCCGTGAGGCAGACACATCAAAATTTATGAATGAAAACATAATTGTGTGGTAAGAAATATTTTGTGCTCTAATTATCTTTGTGATTGCAAAGTTTGCATTTGAAAGTTGTGTAAATTATCTTTGTGAGATAAACAAAGATTTATGCAACTGTTTATCCACCTGTCCACAATTATCTAATATAAGATTATTATATCCTGTGTAGATCAGTGTTCTTATTTCATATATCAGCCAATATATTGGTTATCGGCCAATATCGGATAGCGGCCGATATATCGGATAGCGGCTTTTTTAGCCCCCAATATCGGTATTGGCCCCAAAAATCCCATACTGGTCGGGCTCTAATTGACTGGTTCTTTGAGTGAAGTCCAGGGAAAACATCCAGTAAAGAGAAGTCCTTTCAAGTCGAGAACATCGGCAAAAATTAAAAGAGAATTGACAATTAGATATGACCAATTTGGACGACCCATTTACCGTGGAAACACCGTCATCTTCTACACCGCTGATTCACCAGTAAAACCCATGGAGTTGGATCAATGACAGTGGATGGAGATACTTGGTTTATATTTAGTCAGTAATATTTTTGATTAAAAAATAACTTTTCCTTAATTTTTTTCTGATTTGATATAATAACCTTTGAATTTACTCTGAGCTGTTATGAACATCTACATGATCAGTGAATTACATATAGGAAAATACATGATTTACACTAAAAAAAAAAAAAAAAAAAAATTAAATAAAGAGGATAATAAATTGCAATAAATCACTTAAGAAAGGTTATATATAGAGAAAAATCCATTTGGAAACTAACACAAAAGTATCACTGGGTCTTTATGAGTTAATAGTAATAATAGAGGTACACTTTAACAATAACGCATTTAAACACATAGGGAGAGGAGAACTGAAATAAGTCCATAACAGTGAACTCCGATCTGTTAATGCTATGAGTCATAGTTAAAGGGGTCATATTTTGCTAAACCCACTTTTATAAGTCTTTGGTACATTTATTTGTGTATTTGGACCATAATAGTTCACCCTAACAGTCAGAGCATGAAAAATATTTTAGGAATTTAGAGGTAGAACATTAAAATCCATAGTCATGGATGAAAAAAGAAAAACAAAATCAATGTTAAGAGAAATTAAATAAAAACCATCTCAGATCCAATTTAGAAGCAAAGATAACAATTTAAAGGGGTCATATTTTGCAAAACCCACTTTTATTAGTCTTTGGTTCATTTATTTGTGTATTTGGACCCTAATAGTTCAAAAAGGTTGAATTTGAACCCTCCAGGTGCTGCAAAGCTATCTTTATATTCATTTTGGAAAAAAGTTAAAGATTTCTACAACCTGTTTTAATTCCTTCTTAATTCGTTACATCTATAACTAGTTACGTCATGACATTTACACATATAAGGTCAAGAACATTTATCCGAGTACGCCAGAATTGTTTATTAGCAGCAGTGGTTGTAGTCTATACTGAAAATATGTCCAAACTTCGAGCCGATTACCTAAAATATTCAGTTGTTGGTTGAACAGGACAAAGCAACACAGTCAACAACCCGGAGGGGGCGGGGCATGAAGTAGCTTATTTGTATTTAAAGGGCCAGCGCTCAAAACGACCTTTCTGGTGTCATTACTCAGAAATAGGGTTGAAGATGGACCTGTGGAGTTGAATTAATGAAGAATTCAGACCCAAGCAGAGCATTTACAGTTTATATAGACCACAGGGAAATGTTTTAAAATTCATAATTTAATTTTAAAAAAGCTAAATATATCACTCCTTTAACCCTTTCATGCATAGGTCACTCCAGTGGACAGTTATTCTCCAGCTGATCTCTTGTATATTCATGGGTTTTGTTGTTTTAGTTCCATATCAGCCAACACAGTGGACACTTATGCATCATCCCATACACTGACATTCAGACCATTACTGTAACTTTGCTGTTCTTGATAAACATGATCTGCACCAACATGTTTGAGTGTAAATCAATTGTTATTTGTTAGACAAAAAGGTTTTTTTTTTGCATATTATCTCCATGAAGTGAGTAATTACTACCATTAGAATATGTTAAAAGGTGAGAAGACATCAGATTAGCAGCATTAAAAATGTTTTTATTTCATTGTTTTCATATCACTTTCTGATATTTGGTTTTAAATACGTTTCTTTACTTCAAAAATCAAATGCATGGATATTTTTGTAACTCCATAGAAAAAAAAAAAACTCACTCACATTGTTTTTTTTCATGGCTAAGGAGGAATAATAACACTCAAAAAATAAATCTTGACTCAGGTTCTCACAATTCATGCATGAAAGGGTTAACATCAGGATGGAGCAGACAAAGGCTGAAAAACACATCAACATCCTAAACTTGACACTGATTCACTTTTTATACAAAACGATTCGACTTAGAGAAGAAAATTAGACAGGACTCAGGGTCAATTATGAAAAACCAAATCAATCTCTGAAACCTTTGTCCTCTACAGCAGATCATTTAATAAGACTGAAAGACAATACCCCTCCATCAACCTGCCATTTCTCTGTGAACTCAAGGTGTACTGTATTTTCTATTCCGAAGCAGGCTCCAGGAATAAAAGTTGCATGCTTGTAAGTTGACCCTTTTATTGTGATACGAAGCACTTTCATGCTAAAGCTTCCAGTCAGCTCAGAACTTCAGAATAAATCTCCACTCAGACAGCAGATGTCAAAAATTGGAGGTCAGCGCTCATTAAAAAGTAAAAACGCTTTCAAAGAATAAGAAATGGTTATGAGCTCGGCTTCTCATTAAAGTGTAATGACACGATGTTAACTTTACCGCCCAAACAGTGTGGGTCCTCCATTGTTGTATTTTCTTTTTTTTTTTTTTTTTTTTTTTTGGTACATGTATTCCCAATGCACAGAGCTTTCTATTATTTATATCAGCCTACATCCAGGCTGCAGAAGCTGGCAGTGGGTTTCAGCGCTGGGCAGGCTGGGAAACAGACAGATGACACCACTCTGCTACTGTTGTCAACCAATCTGGTATATACTGTTGACATGCTTGGTTTGTCTCCAGGGGGACAATGAGTGCAGACAGACGTCAGCAATCTGGTTCATACACTATCTTTAGGTGTACTCTACTGTTTCATCCAAGCTCTTCCACGTCCCCTGTTCTTACATGGAAAATACACGGCATCGTCTTCATTATTTCAAGATAATTCCATTATATTTATGTGAAAATGTGGCACCACTACATATATTAGTTTAATGCTGGTCTACTTTTTTTATTTATTTATTTTTCAGAGGACAGTTTTATTTTTAATTACATCTTGTGCTTAACACGTAACAAGTAACAATTTTTATTTTTTATTTTTTTCACTCATATTGTCATCCATTCCTTCACTGTAAAAAAAAAATCCTTTTGTTATTACGGAAAAAAACTGGCAGCTGTAGTTACCAGAACAATACTGTAAAAAACACATCCAACTGTAAACATATTTACAGAGTAACATGTAGATTTAACATTTTAAACATGTATATTTAACTCTGGATTTAAATGGTAAATGGACGGCACTTATTTAACACATTTTATACACCTTCATGGTGTCCAAAGCACTTTTCAAAGCCACCAGGTCCAACTGGGAGCATTTTAGGGTTCAGTGTCTTTCATGAACACTTTGACACATGGACAGTCAGAGCCAGGACTGGAACCACCAACCCTTTGGTTATTGGACGAGCAGCTCTACCAACTCTACCAACCCATTAATTTACAAATTTAAAATGTTAAATTGTTAAATGTTTACTTTTTTAATAACTTTTTTATTTTAATAAAAAAGCAAATATGCCGTTATTTTAACAATAAAACAATAGAAATACATCATTTCTACATACAAACCTGGTTTTGTTAACATACTCTTCCTGTAAGAACTACAGCTATATTTGATTTAATTGTTTACACAATTTTTTTTTTCAAATAAACAACTTTGCATTGTATTGTCACTTACAGTTTTTTATGTTGCAATTTTACAACTTTTGGTGTTAATTCTACAGTCATTTTTTACAGTGTTGCTACTACATATACATAGAGGAAGGGTTTATACAGACAAAAGTGCACAGGGACAGGACGCACCAAAGTGACAGACTGACACAAGATAATGGGACAGAGCAGACATAAGACAAGACAGTGGGACAGACAAACTAAGTGGTTGCTGTTGGAGATACTGATGTTAATGCTGGTCTACTTTTTTAAAATTTTATTTATTTTTTTAATATCTGCCTCTGAGATTAAATGTGCTAAATCTTATATACTTTAAAAATGAATAAGAAAGCAAATGCAAAAACTGCTGGTTAGCTGATGTTTCCAATATATACACATATAAATTGGTTTAAATTGGTACATTTACACACACACACACACACACACACACACACACACACACACACATATATATATATATATATATATATATATATATATATGTATATGTCCCTGAATAAATCTGTAAAGTGAATGTATTATAATGTGCAGACAGTGTTTTGAAGTAGATCTGGTAGCTCTGAGACAAACATTCATTAGAAGTAAAACCCATTCTCTCGTTAATTCTCAATATTTCACATTTTGACCCAAGCTTGTGTCTGTGAAACTACAGCCAACCAGTAGTTATGACTTAGTTTTTCTTTATTAGTGACTCAAAGTTGGTAAAGTTTCACTATTTTTATTCTAGAGGCATTTTACTTGCAGACCAGTGGAACAAGGCGTTTAGTCTTTGTCATTTCTCTGTACTTTTGTTCAAATAAATGTTGAATTTGTGTTAAATACTTAACAAAATAGCTCTCGTGTTAATTTTCGGTTTTAATTTCTAAGACAGTCAAATAAATGGCAACCTTCTAGATATAACAGCATGTCACACAGGGCTGGTATTTTTCTTTTTGAGCTGTCGCTGCCTTTCTAAATGTGTAACCGTCAAAAAACTTGAAAAAACACAGTTAAGCTAGTTTGTATCTAATCAATCAGAGCTGGACCCTGATTGCATCTGAAATTTAGCCTCTAATTTTTTTCTCTGCCTAAGCGCCCTGATTGAGGATCTGCTTTGTCCTTGGACACTTTGTAATTAATCAGTCTGCCTGAAGACCTGTACCGAACAGTGCCGGTCAAAGGATGTTTGAGCGCCCTTGGTTTGAAAAAAAAAAAAAAAAAAAAAAATCCACAGCTGCGTGAGGACATTTAGAATTTTTGATGCGTAAGGCTGAGATCCGTATAGACAACCAGCAGAGAAAGGAAGCAATCGAACTCAGGCAAGCACCCAAGTCGGTCAAGGCTTGTTATCCAAGGGAAAAAATCAATGTTCTCCCTTCTGAGTGGGCATGCTGCTCTGCACAGCGCTCACACTCTCCAGCCGTCTCCGAAGCAGCGGGGCCCGAGATGACTGACGTTAAAAGAGTCCGCTTAGCAGGCCTTGGGTTTACCTTAACTCTTAATCGAGGGAGGAGATTTCTATTAGTGATGTGTGGATCGATACTGAAATATTAAAAGCTCCGATACCAATCTTTAAACTCTAGAATCGAATCCAAATATCGAAACTTTTGATACTTTGGTCATTTGAGTTAACGAATATCAGGAACACAGCGGGAAGTAGCTAAACTGTTGGGATCTTGGCCAAATGATACACAATTGGTGGGAACTACTTTTTCTTCCGCCTGGGTTATTGTGTACTGCATCATGTGACTGACTCAGTCTGTTCTGAGCACAAAACGGAACAGTCTAAAGGGGAAAAATGTAAATATGTTATTGTTCAATAACAAAAACTTGTGAATGAGGGAAAGTGTTGATGATGGATGCTTTTGTTGAAGTGTTACATGTTCAGTATTTTCATGTTTCATGTCAACACGTTCATGTAACGTGAATTAATGTGCAAGTTTTCATTTTTATAATAGTTCTTAATAATTAAACAATAATTACTCTCATGTCTTGCATTCCTTATGAAGTTACGATTTGAAATGCATTCTTTTTTTTTTTAGATTTTCCAGTCATTAAGTGTATTTGTACAAAGGATCGGTATCAGATCAGTATCTCCAATACCAGCCTGAATTTTACACGGTATCAGATCAGAAAGGAAATCTGTGGTATTGAACATCACATATTACCATGAATTCAGGCTGTTGGGACAGATTGTATAGTTTCATAAGTTTATCAGTCAGGTGACATTTATCAAGCAGCGAAAAAAAAAAAAAAAGATATTGTTGGTTATATTCTACCATAACCTAAACAAGATTTTTCTTTCCTCTGATTTTTTTTTATTTTTTAAATACTTTTTTTCATGTATCTGTCCTCACTACAGGGCAAAAACAATCATAAACTAATGCAAATGCTGAAACTTACTTTTACATGTGTGGACCAACACATAACAGACACAAGCAGCAACAAGTTACATTACAAATTTAACTTACATAACAAGTGCCTCTTGGGGTTGCAGATGTTCTTTACATTATATAGATATTTCCGCAATACCAGTGTGTGTGTTCATTCTGACTGTACAAATACTGACTTGTACAGTTATATAACCTATGTATCAGGTGTGTGTTCATTATATAAAATACGAGGCATGCACAAATTGAGGCGCATTCTCTAGTTGTTTTGTTTTCCCTGTCAACACAAATATGTATGAACTGCAATTATTAACAATCTTGTCTTTGGAAGGTTCTGTTTCAGTGACAAAAATCACCATTTACATATGGACGAGACCCTCAACATACACAAATGAATAAAATATCCTTATTAGTGCGGATGGGACATTAGTATTTAAAAAGACAGATCATGGCTCAAGAGGACATTTCAAAAAGATTATTTCTCAACGCAAAATTGCAAAGAATTTAGGTATTTCTTCTATATCAACAGTTTATTGTATTATAAAAATGATTCAGGGACTGTGTGGCTGTGGGGGCGCAAAAGAATATGAACACAACAGTCCCTGTCTCTCACTAAAGACAACTTGGCAACTCAGTAAAAATGATCCAGTCACACAAGGACAAAAATAAAAAAAAAAACAATTCCGGCTCTGCCAAGGAAAGTGGGAGACAATGTATGGACATCCGGCAGGGAGGAATCAGACCATGGTGACTCTGCACTGGTGAGCAGAGGGAGTCCAGTATGAACAGTGGGACAAGAATGG
Source organism: Sphaeramia orbicularis (assembly GCF_902148855.1). Taxonomy (NCBI): domain Eukaryota; kingdom Metazoa; phylum Chordata; class Actinopteri; order Kurtiformes; family Apogonidae; genus Sphaeramia; species Sphaeramia orbicularis. The sequence goes on from NC_043978.1 coordinate 42,362,171, forward strand.
GAAACATCAGACCTACAAATGTACAACAAATAGTGGACGTTCAATACAGAATGGAATAAACTGGACACAGAATGTAACATAGTGATTAAATTGCCTCTGTGCAACCCTCTGTGAGTATGTTCTACTGCAGAGGAGTCAAACATACGACCTGTGGGCCAAAACCAACCCACCACAGATTCCAATCTGCCCCCGTAGGATGAATTTTCTAAGTGTAAAGTTTACACTGAAAGTATTAACAGTCAGTGGTGTCAAATGGAGTTTGGCACAATTTGATCACAGATGGGTCACACCAGTAAAATCGTAGCTGAACAAGTGGTTCCAGGCACAACAAGCCCCGCCCCTCACACGTATTGTATTTTTTTTTTTTTTATTAACAACATTTGAGTATACATTACAAAATTTTAAACATCAGAATGTCAAAAGAGAAAAAGCATTTGAACATATAAGTTTAAGAAAATAATGCATACATTTAAAAATATAGAGCATAAAATACAAATTATAATAATTAAAAAAAAAAGTAAATAAATAATAAATCTGATAAATATAAATAACTAAATGCAACAGAGAGTTCAGTCAGTATTGAAAAAAATGTTTATAAATAGCCAATGTGTTTGTGCTTCTTTTTTTTTTTTATTATATATGAATTCTAAAGATTTAATATAATTTTCAAATTCTAATAGGAAGATTTTAAAATTTGGGAGTGTTTTAGTATATTTGTTTTTATGTATATGAAATTTTCCAAATAATATAAATAAATTTAAAATAAATTCTAGATTGTTAGTATCATGTTTAAAATAAGTAATTACATTTTGGGATGTTATATTTATTTCATTGTTACTTTTAGATATGATATAATTTTCAATTTTGGACCAAAAATTAGAAGAATGTTCACCTAAAAAGAATAAGTGTAAAGTAGATTCAGATTCAGATTGACAAAAGTTACATGTTTCTTCCACATCATAAAATCAACACAAAATAGCGTTGGAGGAATATATGTTATGTAAAATTTTGAGATGTAAAATTCTAATTTTATTTGTCCTCACACGTATTGTAGCTTATTTTGGCATCGATCCAGCTGATGTCATCATGTCTATGCATGTGCTGATGTCAGCATATCAAATGCCTCTATATACTGTACGTGCCAAGTCTGAAGTTTGATGTTTTTATAGACATTTAAAATTTTGCCCATTATAAGTAAATGGGAGAAGAAAAAAATATTTTAAAAATTCATTAAAAATGTGAACTTTGACCTACTTTTCTCAAAATGTAATCACATCTATTCTAGGTCACTGGCAATCTATAAACCCAATTTGGTATGAATTCAACCAACTGTTTTGCTGCTACAGACATTTGAAATTTCACCCATTATAAGTAAATGGGAAAAAAAAAGATTTTAAAAATTCTGAAAAAATGTGAACTTTGACCTACTTTTCCCAAAATGTAGTGACGTTTATTCTGAGTCACTGCCAATCTATAAACCCAGTTTAGTATGAATGTTTTTGCTGCTAGAGTGTTAACAAACAAATAAACAAACCAAATCAAAAACAATACCCCTTGCCTCTCCTTCGGGGTGGGGTAATAACCTGTAAACAATGACAACTCCAAATTCCAAACTGCATAATTTAAACAATATTCTGCCTCTTACTAAATGTTTTGCACCTTTGTAGATCCACTGCCATCTGTAATGCACATATATAACAAATGATAAGGTGAGGCATAATATTGTTAAAACTGCATTTATGTTTCTTCAGGAATTTCAGGCTGTTCAGGTTATTCATCGTTGTGAAAAGGAATGTCTGCAAATGTAGACATGTTCATAATGTAATCTGACTTTTCTGCACTAAAACAGACAGAAAATTTTGGAATTGTCAATGTTTATAGACTATTTTTTTTTACTACTTTACTGGTCTGGCCCACTTGACGTCATATTGGACTGTATGTGTCCCCTGAACTAAAATGTATCTGCACATGTTTTTTCTTAGTACCTTTAATGGAAATGGGGTTTGTACATTATTTGTCTTTAAATCAATTTATGCAACACTGTGCTTAATCATCATACCTGTACGTTTGACCTGTATCTTTACTAGGAGTTTGCGTCACATATTGAATATTAATAGAAGAATATTTATTAATAGAACAGTACATTTACTGGCATTTAACAAACATTATTCACATTATCCCTGTGTGAAAGAATACAAGACAGTGGATGTGTTGGTTCACACACCTCTCACCTCTGACCTAAATCTGAAAGAGGCTTTAACGGAGGCTAACGTCACCGTGCATGAGTCCTGCTGCAGCCAAGTGGACGTCCACTCCAGCGCTGCATTTACACTACCTCTTACTACACAAGTGTGAATTCATCCAACAATGTTCATTTTGGGCTTTGGGGAAAGCAGCAATTTCCTGTCAACAAGTAAATGAGGATGTTGATGATATTGCCATGTAACCATATGCAGGTATCAGGCAGATTGTTTTCTTCAGTGAGGCAGATCAGCTACACCTGGGTGTCTCAGTCTGTGTGCTCATCAACTCCACCATGAGTCTTTTCCTTTTTTTGTCACTTGAATTAATTTGATGCGTAATTGAGATGATAAACAGTAGAAAATTGCATAGTAAATCAAACATGAGGGTCAGTGCACAGTGTGAAAGCTGTCCAACTTGGCCCCTGAGATCACAACTACTGTTTGGTTGGATGGAACGAATGCATCATAGTTTGGAAAATATAACTTTTGTTTTCTGTTTGTTAAATCTGATGTTGGATGTTGTTAAACTCATTTCCAGGTCTATTATTAACCCATAAAGGCCCAGTGCTAATTTTGTGGCAGCTCCCAAATGATTTTTTCTCTATATTTAACCTTTCTTAAGTGATTTATCACCATTTACTGCACAGGTGTCAAACATGCGGCCCGGGGGCCAAATCTGGCCCACCAAAGGATCCAATCTGGCCCGCGGGATGAATTTACAAAGTGCAAAATGCAAAAATTACCCTGAAGATATTAACAGTCAAGGGCTTCAAACTCAAAAATAACAGCATAAAAACCTAGAAGTAATGAGTCCCAAACGTTCTTCTTGGTTTAATGTGAGAAAAATCATGATATTTTGCCTTTAAATAATGGGAACACCATTTTTTTCTCTTTGATTTATTGCCAAGAACATTAAATTCTGATATTTATTTTTTAATAATAAAATGTCAATAACCTGAACGAATATGAACAACCTGAAATGTCTAAAGAAAAATAAGTGTAATTTTAACAATATTCTGCCTGTTTAGTGTCTTTGTAGATCTGATCTGTAACGCATATGTAGAAATCGTAAGTTGAGGCATAATATTGATCAAATTGTACTTACTTTTCTTCAGAAATTTCAGGGTTTTTTCAGTTATTCACATCTTTTTTTGTTTTGGATAGAAATAGTTTCATCATTTAATGTTATTTTTTGCACTAAAAAATTTGGAGTTGTCATTATTTATAGGCTTTTATGCTATTATTTTATTGGTAGAGATCAAATTTGGCTGAATGTGGCCCCTGAACTAAAATGAGTTTGACACCCCTGATTTACTGTATGCTATTTTGTATTCTTTTCCTATAAGTAATTGACTGTTTATGTAGCTGTTAATGAAAGCTCAGATTAAAGTTGAGGGTTATTATATTAGAAACAAAAAAATGAAGAAACAAGTGGTGCCAGGCACAACAAACCCCGCCCCTTGCACGTATTGTAGCTTATTTTGGCATCAATCCAGATGATGTCATCAGGTTTATGTTTATGATAATGTCAACATATCAATTGCCTCTATATATGTGCTGAATTTGAAGTAAATAGAAACAAAATTGAAGTTTTTATAGACAATTGAAATTCTGTCCATTATAAATAAATGGGGAAAAAAAGAATTTAAAAATTCATACAAATTTTTTACCTTGACCTACTGTTCCCAAAATATAATGAGATCTATTCTGGGTCACTGGCAATCTATAAACCCAATTTGGTATGAATTCAACCCATAGTTTTGCTGCTAGAGTGTTAACAACAAAGAAATAAACAAACAAACAAACTGAACCAAAAGCAATACCCCTTGCCTCCAATAAACAGCTGATAAAAAAGCTGATAAAAAAAAAAATAGTGAAGCTCCTCATAAAATCCTTATTCTGTATCATTGATGGTGGTGGTGGGGTCCATAAACATCCAGTTTGTGCTAACATTTCCTACCACCAAACTAATCCTCTTCAACCTCCTCTTCTGTTCTTTATCATCACATGGTAGAATGTGTTTTATGGCTGCAGTGCATTGAATAGCAACTAATGAACAGAAATGGACCGAGAAACAGGAAATGACCTTTTCAGATGTGTAACTCAGAGATATTGTTGACATTATTTAAGTTTGGAAACTGCAGGGATATATTAAAAAGTGGATGAACATTGGCTGCGACTTTTAGAGATAATGAATTGAACACCTATATTTTTTTTGCTTGGTTTTGTCTTCTCAGTAATGATTTGTCCTTACCATTTACAAACCTTTTTATCCTTGTTTTCTTTGCTCTAAGCTATTAAGTTTATTCCGTACATTGTAATTATCTATATATTTTTCTCATACTTATAAATCCATTCTAATTGATCTAAAAACGCATGACACTGATTTATCTCCTTTTTCAAGGACCACCTCTTAGATTATATTCCATCTTCAAAAAGCTGTATTTAAGTTCATCTGAAGAGCCTTATCTCACCTTGCTCTGTGAAATAAGTCACATTCTTTGCTTCGTCCATGTAAATATGAATTCAATCAAACGTACTTTCACGTTTAAAGTAAATTAACTGTAATATTGAGCCAGATTCCACTTCATTTGTGTAATTATAGCAGATTGTGTCTGCACTTGAAGAGATCTGACCTCACATTACTTCCATCTTTCTTTACCCATGTCTTCACAGACATCAGATGTGAGTCAAACACTTCAGTAATCAAAAGCAAAATACAGTCAAGTACATTCCTTCAATAAAACGCAGAAATTGAAAGAATTCGCTTTCTTTTTTTTTTTTTTTTTTTTTTTTTAACCAATGCCAGATAAAATAGCTGTGCGCACTTGTCAATACTAGAGAAAGAAAACAAAAATGAAATAAATAATTCAACAAAACAGGTCAGACATGCTTCCACCTCTTACCATTTAACCAAACAGTACAATGCTATCTATCCTGTTGCCCATGAAAGGAATCATTTGCTGTGCCCCCGCCAAAGGCCAACTTTAATCCATCTCCTTTTCATTTCCATCATCACCAGTAAGTCCCATTAATGCAGGTAATTGAGCTCATTCTGCCCATGTGAAAACTCATTTGACTTCTAATCATAATCTGACTCCTCATTTGATACAGCGGGAGATCTGTGGCTCCCCTTTGTTTCACTGGTCTTGTTCACTTGAATTACAGAGTATGTGACAAACGGCCTTTTCCACAGCCGTCATCAGCAACGGATCCGATATTAACACTCCATGAGACAATGTTTACACAAGCACTTAATGGTAACTGAGAGGCAAAATACTTTCTCTAACAATGTAGTATGTCATGACTGCGATATTAACCCACAAACTAAAAGCATCTACTCATCTCTAATGTTTAATACCTGTTGATCCACTAAACCTATCAATACATGTAAATAATTGATTACATTTATATAGCGCTTTTCTATGAACACATACTCAAAGTGCATACAGTGGATCCATTATTCATTCACTCACACATTCACACTCTGGTGGTGGTAAATTACATATGTAGCCACAGCTAGTCCTGGGGCAGACTAACGGAAGTGTGGCTGCCAATTCACGCCTACAGCCCCTCCGACCACCACCAAACATTCATATGCATTCATACACCAGTGTGAGTAGCGGCACTGGAGGCAAGGAGTGACCATGGTCCAACAGCACATGACTAAGACAGAGCTGGATTCAAACCGCCAACCCTGCAGTTATTGGACGACCCGCTCTACCTCCTGAGCCATGGCCACCATGTTTTAATTGAGGTAAAACACAGTTTGTCATCTTTTCATGGTCATCAGATATGACCCATTTGGACGTTCAGAGGCTCCGTAGTTACAGTGGAAACACCGTCATCTTCTACAACATTGATTCACCGGTAAAATCCATGATGTTTGATGTATGACAGTGGTTTTTGATGATTGTTTGTATGTTCAATTAATGATATATTTTGCTGAAAAAGTCACTTTTTCTTCCATTTTCTCTGTTTTTACTACACCGCCACCACCACCCCCGAAGGGGAGGAGAGGGGTATTGTTTTTGGTTCGGTTTGTTTGATTTTTTTTTATTGTTAATACTCTAGCAGCAAAACTATTGGTTGAATTCAAACCAAATTTGGTTTATAGATTGCCAGTGACCCAGAATAGATCTCATTACATTTTGGGAAAAGTAGGTCAAACTTAAAATCTTTTATGAATTTCTAAAATCTTTTTTTTTTTTCCATTTACTTATAATGGATAACATTTCAAATGTCTGTAGCAGCAAAACTATTGGTTGAATTCATACCAAACTGGGTGTATATATATTGCCAGTAACCCAGAATAGATGTGGTGACATTTTGGGAAAAGCAGGTCAAAGTTCAAAATTTTTATGAATTTTTAAAACCTTTTTTTTCCCTCCCATTTACTTATAATGTGCGAAATTTCACATGCAATTGATGTGCTGACATTACTACACACATAGACATGATGACATCCGCTGGATCGATGCTAAAATAAGATACAATACGTGCGAGCGGTGGGGTTTGTTGGGCCTGGCACCACTTGTAAAATAACCTTTGAATTTACCCTGAGTTTTCATGAACATCTACATCATCAGTGAATTAAATATAGGCAAAAATACATGATTTACAATGAATAATGCAAAATACATAAGATTGTATTGTAATAAATGGTGATAAATCACTTAAGAAACGTTGAAAAGAGAGGAAAAAATCATTTAGGAGCTGCCACAAAAAGCACTGGGTCTTTAAGGGTTGATAAAATAATAATATACTTTATCATCAAAGTTTAGGTAAAATATTTGTTTTCCCTATGAGAGATGTAATAACACCGAAGGCATTCTTTTGATCAGATCTGCCACCTTTAGCTTGTCTTTCAGGTTTTTTCTTCTGCATCAAATATTTTCTGCAACACTGTACTGAATAAACATTAGCAAACGCTGAAAGGTCATTGTACACATTCATAAATGCCAGGGGCATTAGGCACGTTAAAGTGTCTCAAAGCAGCCGCTGGGCTAAAGTCACTCAGAGAAAGGGACCATAGAGATAGCTCAACATCACCCTTGTCTGATGCCAAACTACCACAGCTATCAATTCAGGCCTGGGCACAAAGATGCTGTGTTTTTCCTGGCCTGGTCTGGGCACTACTGGCACTCTGTAATGTTTATTAGTCAGTAACAGCTCTCTTTGCAATCTTGTCAAGGTCCAGACGTGAAGGATGAAGCGGTTCGCCAAGCTAAGGCTGTCGCTGTCATAACCATGAAAGTAGGTCTACGCCTTTAAAGCTAGCAATCATCAACCATGTCCCTTCAGCCACGGTGCTGTTTGGGTTCTCTGAACATCACTTAGCGTACCATTTGGACTTATGGGTGCGTCGGAGCATCTGAAAAACACTGTTCTTTGAGAAATGCTCTTTATTGCTGCTATGAAACATTTCTGTAAAGTGCCTATAAATTCCCTCAGAAGTCACACTGTTATTGAACGTATGGGGCAAGTAATAGAGGAACATAACTACCTCTGCTTCAGCACAATAAAGACCTGAAGACCCCCCCGTCCCCCCTCAGGTTTCACCCCATAGGACCTTATTTCAGAAAACAAAAGTATTACAGTAAATGTTGAGAGACAGTTATTCATCATTTACACATATGATGTTTGTCAATTTAAAACATAATTTCACAAGACAAGAAAGTCGCAGTTTGTGGCAAAGCTGTTCAAGTGTCAGATTGTGAAAAAGACGTAAATAGAAACATTACACATCTGATAATGATGGAAGTGACACCACTATAACTGTCTCTCCGTGATTTGTTCAGACTCTACTGCTGAACAGATCTGCTTCAACGTGATGAAACTGTAGTGACTCTGACCTATTTTAACCTTTAAAGACCCAGAACCAGTTGTACGGTGACATACTGAACCTTTCCTACGTGATTTATCACCATTTATTAGAATATTATTCTCTGCATTTTGCATATTTCAGTGAGAATCAATTCAATATCATTGTCTGAATACAAAAACAAGCATCTACAACCACAGTCATTTGTTAAACTACATGGGTTTTTACTGGTGAATCCTTGTGGCAGAAGGTGACGGTGTTTCCATTTTCACTACAGTCTTGGGGGGGGGGGGGGGGGCACATGGCGGGGGTGCAAGTGACATCGTTGTGCGTGCATGTGGATGCGTTAGCAACTAGTGCTACATCACAATCAAAATAATAAATCGCTCATCCCCCTTTCACGGATCGGATTGAGGATTAGTGGTGTGTGTGTGTGTGTGTGTGAGGGGTGCATATCGTCTGGCACATCCCCCACCCCAGTCACAAATTTGTTTTCGGGGGGCAGCAGATAATCAACTTCCTCACAGCTTTATCTACACGTCCTCCACATACAGGTCCGTAACGTTACCTGTAGAATTACATATTGAGGTCCGGATTGAGGTCTGTGAGCAGAGGAGAGGGCATATCGTCCCCCCCTCCCCCTCTTGGTCGCAAATTGTTATTTGGGGGGCAGCACGTAGTCAATGATAAAGTGAGGGGAGCCCACTTTCACTTACACTTTCTCACAGCTTTATCTACAGAGCTATATACCCCCACCACGTCCTCCACATACAGGTCCGTCATGTTACTTGTACAATTACGTAACCCCCCACATCCCCGTCTCACAAATGTTTTCAGGTATTGGGGGGGGGGGGGGGGGTGCCAGTGGGTTCATGATGCCGTTAGTGGGGCTTGATTAAAAAAAGGTTGAGAAACCCTGTTCTACCAACTGATTTTTTCTCTCTATTTAACCATTCTTAAGTCTTTTTATTACCATGTATTACAATATTATCCTCTGTATTTTTCTTTTTTTTTTTAAGTGAATATCTGGTATTTTCCTATATTTAATTTACTGATCATATGGATGTTCATAAAAGCTCATTAAAATTGAGGGTTATTATACCAGAAATGGAGAAAACAGAAGAAAAAATGACTTTATCAGCAAATATATCAATAACTGAACACAAACAAAGTGTCTTAATCAACAATTATTTGTCAAACTCTATGGGTTTTACTGGTGAATAGATGTTGTGGAAGAGGATGGTGTTTCCACGGTAACTACGGAGCCTCTGAACGTCCAAATGGGTCATATCTGATGACCATGAAAAGACGACAAACTACATTTTACACCAAATATTTACATGTATTGATAGGATTAGTGGATCAACAGGTATTAAACATTTTAGATCGGTAGATGATTTTGGTTGCCAGTGGCTGTTTGGGTCTTTATGGGTTAAAAGGGGATCAAAAAATTGACCACCATTCATATTTTTTTCCCAAAGTTAGCTTCAATGGGCCACAGTGGAAAAGGAATATGCACGAAACTGTATATATGTATTCACCAGTACTTGTTACTTCTATGACTTTGTATTCCAGAGAGGAAAAATCCAGCCTTTTCTCTACTACAATTCACAGGCTCATAAAAATTTTATCCTAAAAACACCAGAGCTAAATGCAAGAATATTCCAATTTTGAGCATCAATAATGTAAAATCACTAATGCACCACATCAACATCCTTTGTTACCATCCCTGATTCACAGCGCTGTCTTTAAATCCACCCCTCCATTGTCAGAAACCTAACAGCTGCTGGATGCCGTGTCTTTGCTGACCTCTGTGGTGTGATTTCACCTCATTGCAGTAGAGTGTCAGTACGCTGTGATGCTTATAAGTGCAGCAAACACCGAATGAGCAGGAGGTACAAGTGACTTTTAACCACAGGTCAGTCAACCACTGTTTTCCTAAGTGATGTTAAGCACCGGTAATGTGGAGTATCTGTGAATAAGGTGGAAGTCCTTTTAAGATCCGGGTATTTGTTGACTCACAGCGTTTAAGAGCGATATCTGTGTCTGCTTCAGGTGTTTTTTCCTCTTTTTCGTGTGTAGATTGTTTGTTAAAGGGAGAGAATGAAGAGCTTTGACTGTTTTAGTGCTAGCATTCAAATTCATTTTCATGAATATTATCCTCTGCATTTTGCACGTATCAGTAAAAATCCTTTATTTTCCTATATTTAATTAAATGGTCAGGACTTATATAGTGCTTTTTCATACTTTTATGGTGCCCAAAGTGCTTTGCAAAGCCTCACATTCACCCATTCACACACACACTTATATACAAGTAGGCGGCTGCTACTATCGGGTGCAATTTAGGGTTTAGTGTCTTGCCCAAGGACACTTCGACATGTGCACAGTCGGAGGTAGGATTCAATCCAACCCGCTCTACTGACTGAGCCACAGCCCCCCCCAATTAACTGATCATGTATGTTCAGAAAAGATCAGAGTAAATTAAAACATATCAAAACAGAGAAAACTGAAAAAAAAGGGGAATTTTTCCACAAAACACATCATTAACTGAACATAAAAACAGCTGTCTATAACCATTAACAAACGACATCCGACATCCAAATGGTATATGTATATGAAGATGCTGAAAGGCTGAGAAAATCCATTTTACCTGAATTCTTTAAATTATTGATAGGGTTAGTGTTATTAAACATTTCAGATCAGTAGATGCTTGTAATCACCAGTGCATGGTTAGGTGTTTGAAGGTTGGTTTATTCTCTCCTTACTGCATTGCATGCACCGTAGACGCACATACACCAGACTAGTGTGTGAAAGACAAATTGGTGAATTTTTTTTTTTTCTGGTGAATCAGCTGGAGTTTTGATGCAAGGACGACTACACACCACAGGTCTGCACCAGATGCCCTGCCTTCAGAAAAGAACATGCAAGGGGAAAATGATGCCTCTAAAATGAGCTGCATGACAGATGAGACGCTGACGAACACCACTCCCCCCCCTCTTTTTTTTTTTTTTTTTTTTTTTTTTTGTTTGCCAGTGTGACAAGTCTCTGTCAATTAGACAGCTATTGTTGCTAGCAAGGGGAGAAGCAATTTACTCAAGCAGAAGAATGGAGTGACAGTTTCTGGCATAATTTGCCTTTCAGTGAGGCTGAATCATTTGGACAAAGCGATGCTCAGCTCGAGTCCAGAAGGGCACAGTTCACTGATTATCTACTGGTATATTCGCTGTTATTTCTCAGGGAAACCCTCAATACTATAGAGTGCAAGCTGCTAAAATATCACAACGACTGAATGATGGTGTTATTTCAACAGATGTTCCATATGAGCAGTATAGATGTCCTGGCCCACACAAAGCCCACCATACATACAAAAATCTATTGTGTACGCTGTCTGTAGAATATAAGTGTGTTTTGAATAGATTATATACTCAAAGAGTGGAATAAAATGTGGTAAAAACAAACAAACAAAAAAAACCTCCCTCACAAATCAAGGATAATGCAAATTAGCCAAAGTGAGTCTCAGTGGTTTTGTATTGGATACAAAACACAGTTTGACATCTGAAATGACATTTTACACTCATCATCTGAGCTGACAGATCATCTTGTTCTTTCCATCCTCATGTAGCGTCTGGTCCCTTTGTTTAAAAAGATCACAAAATGGTGTCTTCATCCACAGGAAAGAACTGGATCCAGAGGGTGGAACCATCTTATCCCACCAACTGTGCATCTCCAGCGACGGTTCAGTACAAATGTAATAATACAATAATACAACTAATAATACAAGTATGAGTCTGGGGGATGAGAAGCCACTGTCCGTCCATGAGGAGGAGGATTCTGGACGTCATTGTTCACTGAAATCTGTAGAAATTTGTTGGAATTCACAAGCAAAGTTAATTTGTTTGTGGAATTCATTCATTCATTTATTTGCTTGAGCAGTAGAAAAAAAATTTACATTTTTTGTGTACAAGGAACTAATATTCGAGTAAATACATTAATAAATAAAGATGATCAAGACAAAAATAGCAGTTGCCATGTACACTAATAAAATAAATTCAATATGTACTGCTCAAAAAGGAGTGGGAAGAAGAAAACTTATTAAATCCCACCCCCACCTCATATTTATATATCATAACATATTACTTTTTCTCCCTTAATGATATAGTAACATCTGTTTAGAGTCCTAATAATGTAAATAACAGATAGTAAACAGATTAGGAAAACTGATGAATATTACCCTTAGTAACTATGTAAATCAGGGGTGTCAAATATGCGGCCCGGGGCCAAAACCGGCCCGCCAAAGGGTCCAATTCGGCCCGCGGGATGAATTAGTGAAATACAAAAATTACACTGAAGATATTAACAATCAAGGTTTTTAAAATTAATTTAGTTCAGTTCCATCTAAAGTGGGTTAGACCAGTAAAATACTATCATAATAAAGTATAAATAACAAAAACCACGTATTTTTCTCTTTGTTTTAGTGTAAAAAAAAAAAAGTAAAATTACACAAAAATGTTAACATTTACAGTCTAGCCTTTTACAAAAAATGTGAAAAACCTGAACAAATATGAACAACCTGAAATGTCTTGAGAGATTTAAGAGTAATTTTACCAATATTCTGTCTGTTATTAAAAGTTTTGTGCATTTGTAGATCCACTGTGATCTGTACGTTGTAATGAACATGTAAAAATGAGAAGCTGAGGCCCAATAATGGCATAAATTGTTAAAATTGCACTTTTTTTCTTAATAAATTTCATTTTGGTCATGGTTCATGTTTTTCCATAATTTTTTAAAAGATAGTTTGTAGATGTAGAAATTTTGATAGTATCATCTTGCTTTTGTTACTCTAAAACATAGAAATTAGACATACAAATTTTGAAATTGATATCATTTATGTATTATTATGTTATTATTTTAATGATCCGGCCCAATGCAGGTCATATTGGACTTTATGCGGCCCCTGAACTAACATGAGTTTGACACCCCTGATCTAAATGATAGTCTGCATAACTTAATAATAATACAATATATTTCAACAACAATCACATACCAACAATGGTAATGGAAGCTGAACATACCAACATGGTAAACAACAAGCACGGTTAGAGAGAGCCAAGGATGGAATGGCTTAGCTATTAACAATAAGCCCCGCCCCCCCTGTACTGTGACCAGACCATCCGTTTGTAAAGTGCTTTAAAACTGTGGATATTTTGGCATTGCTTGCAGTAAAGATCCAGACTGTTCCACAGTTTCACCCCACATACAGACAGACAAAAGCTCGAACTTTAGGAAGTGCAAAATTTCCAAAGCTTCTTACGCTATAGCATGGGTGTCAAACTCATTTTAGTTCAGGGGCCAAATTCAGCCAAATTTGGTCTGCAGTGGGCCGGACCAGTCACATAATAACAGAATTCTATAGAAATAATGTCAACTCCAAACTCTACTTACATGATGAAAAAGTTTACATCTACAAACTGCCCTTTAAAACAATGTGAAGAACATGAACAACCTACAATTTAAGAAAAATCAGTGCAATTTGAACAATATTCTGTCTCAGTTTATCATTGACGTCATGTTCATTCCAACTTACGGATCACAGTGGATCTACAAATACACTAAATATTCAGTAACAGGCAGAATATTATTAAAAGTACACTTACATTTCTTCAGACATTTCAGGTTTTTCAGATTTGTTCAGAATATTTACGTTTTCTGTGAAATTATAGCGTTTATTTTAGTGTAAATACAGGAAAATTACATGAAAATATTGTCATTTACAAAAAGAAAAAATTGGAGTTTTAAGAATTTCTAGGTTATTATGATCTTATTTTTCCCGGTCTGTATGTGGAACCTGAACTCCAATTTTCTATGATCATCTTCAGTGTAATTTTTGCATTTTCACAAATTCATCCTGCGGGCTGGATTGGAACCTTTGGCGGGCCGCATTTGGCCCCCGGGCTGCATGTTTGACACCCCTGCGCTATAGGAATAAAATGTGCTAAGGCAACTTTCTTTTCTGACTCTATGTTCATAAACTTCTGCAGTAACACAGCACAGACTCACTATCTGCAGAAATTATAAATACTGGCACAGATCACACTGTATTTATCCTGAGGTGGAAATTTGGAAAGTATGTCCTAACTAAGCTGAGTGTGTTTTTCAACTCCATTAGCATATTGATATCTTCATCCACAGGAAATTTGCTGGATTTTTTATTCATTTATACAGTGAACTGATTCTCCTGTTAGGGGTTAACTGTGGTTGTTATCACACAACTTCTATATGTTTTATTTGCCACCAGAAATCTGAATTCCATTCCTACAGACTACATATCTGTGTTCCTGCATATTCAACTAGTGATGGGTTAATTTCGGTGTGTGTTGCATGTAAATGTGTAAAAATACAAACTGACAAATAAATATTCTTAATTCTTACTTCCCAGATGAATTTTTCTCTCTATTTAACCTCTCTTAAGCAATTTGTCACCATTTATTATAAAATTAACCTCTGTATTTTGCATTTCTTCAATACAAATCTGGTATTTTCCTATGTTTAATTCACTGATCATGTAGATGTTTATAAAAGCTCAGATTAAAGTTAATTGTCATAATATTAGAAACAGAAAAATAGAGAAAATGTGACTTTTTCAGCAAAATTTATCATTAACTGAACATAAACCAGGTGTGTCCATCCACTGTCATTGCTCATACCCCATGGGTTTTACTGGTGAATCAATGTTATAGAAGGTGATGGTTTTCCTACGATAACTATGTAGCCTCTGAATGTCCAAATGGGTCATATCTGATAATAATCTACCAATTATTTACATGGATTGATAGGATTAATAGATCAGAAGTTATTACACATTTTACACTGGTAGATGGTTTTGATCGCCAGTGGGTTTTTTGGGTCTTTATGGGTTAATATAAACATTCACGCCAATTAAATGTCCCATAGGCATGTAATTTATATTTTTTTTAAAATGAACTGAATGACTGCTTTATGCACATATCAAAATGCATAGAAACACAACACAACCCAAACTTTAACATATGCAGATGTAGAAAAAAAAGAGATAAAAAATCAGTTCTTCACAGTTCCTGAGACATACAAACAAACTAGGAAAGAAACAGTAGACTGAGATAAACAAATTTGTTTGACCAATAATGTTAAAAAAAATACTGTGTACAGACTATAGAATTCTACAACTTGGATGAATCCTACGCATCACTTTTAGGATGGAAAGTAACAACAAAATTACAATAAAACACAATTCTATTCTGTTTTTCTTTAAGAAAAAAAAAAAAAAAAAAAAAAAGCATGGTGGAAGTCCAAATAGACGATCATTATGAACTCAAACAACATGACTTCAGGCAAAACAGTAAACTGACAAGTTGTCTAACCTATTGGCTGATATTCACAGCAGGTTTAGAAAACACACATAGATTTATTAATAAATGATGCCAGGCCTTGAACACAGCACCCATTACATCCCATGAGAATTGCTCAGTGGGAAAAAAAAAAGAAAATATTTGGATGTCCCTTGACTTCCACAACCATCAGCTATTAAATCAAGGATTCTACTGACCCTGAGTAAAACTATCAGAAAATGTGAACAAATTGTGTATGTGTGCATGTGTGTGTGCGTGCGTGTGTGATCATTAAAGGAATAAGATGATGCATATAAGTCTCCAAGGATGTTCTGTGGTTGGCCTTTGTAAGAGCAGCACAAAAACAAAAATCAGTCTTTTTTTTTTTTTTGTCTGCACTAGACATGACCTTTAAGAGACATAAAACACTGCAATGATGAGCACTTTAAAACATAACAGCAGGCGTCTGATAACAGATATTGAATCTTATGGTCACAACATGTCAGTAGTTTAAACAGTGGTAATAACTCACACCGCTCAACTGTTCAATATTTATGAGGCGACTTTTGTCAAAACAATTTGTTTTCATTATCTTTTCCATCAGTGGGGGTGAGAAGCCTTGTCTGTCTCCTTATTCTTCTATTCTACACCCACTTCATACCAACACCAAACTGAGTCTTTGTTGCCACTGTTGACATCCAGAGGATAGCCTGCTGTGGGATTATATGGGCTGAGTGCCTGGGGCGCTGCAGCTTTTTTTCTCTGTTAGCTTCACTAGCTAAAAGGAAAACATAATACGAAAAGATTATGGTCTTTTTTTTTTTTTGTTTTTTGTTTTTTTTCCTGGCAGAGATTGTCTTTTGGGATCAAACTCCACATCTAGATTCACAACATTTCATTGTCATCACTGTACATCACAGGTGTCAAACATGCGACCCAGGGGCCAAATCCGGCCTGCCAAAGGGTCCAGTCCGGCCCTTGGGATGAATTTGTGAAATGTAAAAATTGTACTGAAGATATTAATCATTTTAGTTCAGGTTCCACATGCAGACCAATTTAATCTCAAGTGGGTCGGATCAATAAAATACTATCATAATAACCAATAAATACTCACAATTCCAAATGATTCTCTTCTAAATGTTAACATTTTTATGCCATTTTACTGTATTTACACTAAAACAATCATATCACAAAAAAGCACAAATAACCTGAACAAATATGAAAAATCTGAAATATCTGAAGTGTAAGTTTACCAATATTCTGCCTCTTTATTAAATGTTTTGTGTTTGTTGATCCACTGTGATCTGTAAGTTGTAATTTACATGTGTAAATGATAAACTGAGACATAATACTGTTGAAATTGCACTTAGTTTTCTTAAGAATTTCAGTTTGTTCATGTTATTCACATTGTTTTAAAGGATAGTTGGTAGATGCAATCATTGCCATTGCGTAATTTTACTTTTTTCACTCTAAAACATAGAAGAAAATTTGGAGGTGACATTATTTATATATTATTATGTTATTATTTCACTGGCCCGGCCCGTTTCAGATCAAATTTGGCTTAATGTGGCCCCTGAACTAAAAGGAGTTTGACACCCCTGCTGTACATTCAAAGCAGAGACAGATCATAACCACTAGTTCATCAGACATGACATTCAGTACCATCCAATGCGATTTTTGCTGAGCAGTCTTTTTTTTTTTTTTTTAGTGTCTGTGGAACGTACTGTTTTGTTTTGGAATATGCAGATGCACAAAGTGATAATCACTACTGTATTTTTAGCTCTTACCTAATTTGCCTATTTTTGGCAGTTTTCCCTACATCATGAGGCATGCTTGCCAGCAGCTTATTATAACTAATTACAGCTAAATTACACTACTTCAGGTAATCATGTGCACTGCAAGCCATGCAGCGTGATACACGGCAGTGCAGTGTATCTTTGTTACAGCTCAAGGAAGGGAAAAAGAAATTTAACAAAGAAAAAGAAATCGCTACGGAAGCAACAACAATATGGACTCTACCGGGTTTACATGAGCATAATGTTCAGACATCGATGTATTTTAAGTGAGTGCTGAACAGAACATATTCAGCTCTTAAATCTCAGTCATCCCCAAATAAATATGAATGAAACATATAAATTATTCAGCAATAGTATTTAGATTTATGAGCATTCACAATTATGCCTAGTTGAACCAAAACAATAGACATAACTCTAACAATAAGTATGTCATAAATAACAAAATCAAATTGCAATAAAAGTAAAGAATTGATAAGAATTAAAATTTAGGCCTAAGGCATTTTTATTCACTCAAATAAAGGGTGCATTCAGTTCTACCCTAATCCTGCTCTTTTCAGTCTGAACACCTGCTTTTTATAGAATAATACCCGTTCATTTTTCTTGTTTGTTTGTTGAGCCCATAGCTTATTCTGCCTTAAGGCTATCAAGCTGCTTATAATGTCTACATTAGCGCACCAATTAATGTAAAACAAGACTACTGAGCACACTAGTGAGTCTGGGAGGGGCCAGTGTTCATTCTACTGGAACAACTTAGAAGATGGAGAAAAGTCTAAGTTTAGTTTGTGCCATTGCACTAAGGCTATGTTCAGACAAATGTGACAAATGTGGCCCAAATCTGATTTTTTTGCCCATATGTGACCTGCACTGTAAGCCCGGAAGTTGTATTTACTAAAATGCTTTAATTACAATGCACTTAAATGATTTAAGTTTTATGATGTTACTATAAAATGTTAAGTATATTCTACTAATTTGTAGACATAGTTGAAAGTACGAAAAAGTTTAAGTTGAATGGAATTAAATCACTAAGTTTTATTCATGACCACACCCTTTTATCTTTGCATTGCATTGTGGGTATTGGGCATGTTGTTGAAAATGTGTTATTTTTCTGTGCAGGGGTTCAGCGGGGTTGTGGTGTTAGTGTTAATTTGGATTTAATGTGTGTATGGCAGTGTTTATTTTCCTTTTTGTGTTTGTTTTTGTATTTTTGTAGAGCTGCACCATGAGTCAGAGCCATAGGAAGAACAATGGCTTTACTGTTCATTTAAATCTATTATTGCATAATGGAAATCTTGATGTCTTATCGAATTAAAAGCACTTCCTGTACTGACATATGACATTTTGATAACTTCTGTTTCTGCTACAATATAGTAAGTTGAATAATTTCATAACTAGTTTGGTCAGGAATTGAACTGAATTTTGAGTTTGATTATCTTAAATAAAGATGTTTAATCAATGATAAATTAATCTGGCAGCAGTTGAGAAAATTAGTCAGTGTAACCTAAAATGCTGAGGTGAATGGTTGGATAGTGGGGTTGATTTTACAACAGATTTAAAGTACAAATAACTTGTCTTTTAGTGTTTTCTACTTAATAGTTTAAATTCAATACTTTTAGCATTAAAGTTGAACCTACTTAAACCAATTGATTAGTCGATCATTACTCAAATCATTTAAGTGCAATCACTTGCCTCAAATTTTTGGAGTAAACTCTATTTATCCGGGCTTACAGTGTGTATCCAATATGTTAAAGATAGTTTGAACAGCACAAATCAGATTTTATCAAATCTGACCCTTTCATATACGGTCCTAAATCCAATACGTATCTGATATTTTTCAATGCGCCTTCAGTCTGAACTAGAGCTGTACAATATATCATTTGAGTATCGTCATTGCAATGTACGTGTGCGCAATAGCCACATCACAGGACCTGCAATGTCGGAGGCAAATGAACTCAACATGTTCTCATCTAATTTCAAGGGTACCTCACACACACTGCACACAGTGTTCCACCAATCACAATTCTTCTTAATCAGTTTGGAGTGAGTCGCTGGTAACAACATTGAAAAATGAGCAACGAACAAGAGAAAATCACCGTAAACAAAGACTTGGTGCCAAAAAGAACAGAAACATCAGTTATCTGGAATTATTTCGGCTACAAGAAGGATGACACTGAAACTGGTGTTCTGTGTCGACAGTGCCTTGCAATTGTTGCCACAACGAGAGGAAACACAACTAATTTGTTTGACTATTTATGCCAGCATCACACAGCTATTATATACTCCTGAATATTTTTTCATATCGCAATATGTATCACAGGGTTAAAAAAAAATCGCAATGTCAGTTTTTTCCAGTATCGTGCAGCCCTAGCCTGAACTACCACGTTGCATTTATCTGACCTTTACGTCACCGAAATGCGACAAAAGTCACAATTCTGTGTCCCAGGAGGAGTAGCGGCAGGAAAAACATTTATTTCCGCAAACACAGTGCGTGCCTGCGTGGTCACATATTACATCAGGACCTCTTTTGGGAATGCGGGTCACTTCAGGGTCGCATTCAGTTCATACTCAAAACTGATAGAAGTCGCATTTAATGTGAAATATGAACGAGTGCACAAAAAAATCCTGATTGTGCATTCAGACCTGCTGTCTGAACGTAGCCTAATTTTCCAGAACCAGTGTTTTCAATGTTACAGTCTTTAATGACTAAAAAAAAAAATCAAATCAGTGACAAAATATTAGAGGATTGACATATAGGTAAAGTATTTTTTCTGTACAGTCAGTGAATGTAGACAGTGTAACATTACCGTCACAATATTATCACCTAAGTATAGTTATTATAGTAAATCATCCATTTAGTCTCATAAATGACACTTATGGAAAATAATGACTTAAATAGATGATGAGTACCTGTAGGTGTTCTGGCCAAAACATCGAGTTAAAATTAAAATTCCACTTTTTTTACGGTCATCTAGTCAATTAAACATTTCTAAATAAGTTATCACAGAAGCCGCTGTTGCATTTGAAAGTAGCACGAAGCAGCCAAGCCTACACAAGTCACCACCCAGCGCATCCATGGTTTAAGCCAGTGTTTCTCAAAGTGTGGGGCGGGGTGGGCCCCCCCGGGGGGGCGTGAAGGCTTTCCGGGGGGGCACAGAATCATTCCTAGGTGTTTTTTTTTTTTTTTTTTTTTAGGTTAGAACATGTATCAGGTGGAACTAATGTTTTAGCGTTGGAGCACCCTGGACTCATTTTAGGGACATAAAACAAACAAATCTACTGCCATGGTGATCTGTCACTAGACTAGACCAAGAGTTTAGGTTTGGACAATGGACAAGGACTGGACTGGAAAAGAAAAATGTGCAATGTTTCTGGTTTTGCACAGTTTGTACAGATTGCACTTTAATATTCTGAGATGGGCAACGGAAACAGGCTCATTGCAGCCACTGATATTGTTAAAATGTTCACCTTCGTTACCAAAATTTGTTTGTTGTTCTACAAAAAAATTACCTTATTGTCATAGCTTTAAGATAATTACACATTTCCTAGTTTTATTTGGAAAAATAATGTCTCAGGGAGCAGTTTTGTTGAGGTCATTCTTATTATTCAATCAAAAATCGAAGTTATTTTTAATTTGCACAACAAATTATTCAAGAAAAAGCAAAAAGTATTCTTATGATATTGATGTTTCTTTCAATAAAAGTTATAATTGCACCACAGGTACAATGTTGTTGGGGTTGAGGGGGGCTTGGAGATTTTTCGTGCTCCGAAAGGGGGGCCCGACAGAAAAAGATTGAGAACCACTGGTTTAAGCTAACAGACAAGAACGACATCTGGGTATTCCATGCAATCTTGGTTTGTGTGCAATTTCAAATGGAACAGTGATGACATTCCTGGTGATTGTGAGAACGGAAGAACAGACGAGAACGCAAATTGAGAAACGGCCACCAACTCAAGATTGTCATCATCACCGTGTTTTAAGTCACTGAGAATGAATCTATATGTATCTGTTTTAAATGGCATGGGGAACTGGAGAACCCAGAGGAAACCCAAATTTAACACAGAAAGGCTCCAAAACCTTACAGTGAGGTGAAAGTGGTAACCATGCCTGTTATAATACCTTACTCAATATTTGTTGTGATATTTAACCCTTTCATGCATAGGTCACTACAGTGGACAGTTCTTCTCCAGCTGCTCTCTAGTATATTCATGGGTTTTGTTGTTTCAGTTCCATATCAGCCAACACAGTGGACACGTATGCATCATCCCGTACACTGACATTCAGACCATTACTGTAACTGTGCAGTTCTTGATGAACCTGATCTGCAGTGACATGTTTGAATGTAAATCAATTGTTATTTGTTAGACAATTTTTTTTTTTTTTTTTTTTGCATATTATCTTCATGAAGTGAGTAATTACTAGCATTAGAATATGTTAAAATGTGAGAAGACATCAGATTAGCAGCATTAAAAATGTTTTTATTTCACTGTTTTCATATCACTTTCTGATATTGGGTTTTAAACACGTTTCTTTACTTCAAAAATTAAATGCATGGATATTTTTGTAACTCCTTAGAAAGAAAAGACTCGATCACATTGTTTTTTTCATGGCTAAGGAGGAATAAAAACACTCAAAAAATAAATTTTGACTCAAGTTCTCACAATTCATGCATGAAAGGGTTAACTGTTGGCTGCTTATGAACATTACCAAGAAAATTGTGTTTTTTTTTTACCAATCCTAGTGTTAAAAAATGATTATTGCATGTATTGGTGTAATAAATAGAAGGGTACTCTACTTAACTAATGTGAAAAAGTTGTACTTCGCATATAATATTTGCCAAGGACAAGACAGGAGTTTATAATTAAAACCAAATTTTATGTATATATCATCGAAACACCTTTGATGAGTGTGTATGTGTATATGTGTTGAACAACTGCACAGAGTTATACAGTGAAAAACATCCTCCGCCGCCTCTCCCTCAAACCAAATGCCTAATAAACAAGTGAAAGAAAAGTTTATGTTCAAAAGTAGCACCGAGGGATCTCTGTGTGTACACTGTGGGCTCATGCTGACAAAGAGATGTAAACTCAGCGCTGTGCGACAAGGACAGTGCTTTGCAAAGAACCCATCAACAGAGCAATCATCTGGGAGGACCCAAAAGGAGCACAGTGAGATTAAAAGACCTGCTATCAATTTATCAAAGACGCTGCTGAGGGGGAACTTCAACTTTAAAGCAGAACTGGGACATTTTTGTCTTAATGACTGCAATTTATAACAGAGCATGTACAACTCTGAAACTGAAAACTTGAGAGCCAATTATAATAAGCACTTTAAGATGAGCCCAAGTGAGATTTTACTCGATGGTTGTCGTAGCAGTTCTGCAAAAAAAAACACAAAACGCTAATATCTCTAGAGAATGAACGTCAGAAGAACCTCATAACTCTGTATTGTTTCAGTGTTCAAAGAAAAGGCGATGCATATGTTAACTAGGTTTTAACCCATGAGGACCCAAACAGCCACTGACGACCAAAAGCATCTACTGATCTAAAATGTTTAATGACTTCTGAACCATTAATCCTACCAATATATGTAAATAATTGGTGTAAAATACAGTTTGTTGTCTTTTCATGGTCATCAGATTTGACCCATTTGGACGTTCAGAGGCTCCGTAGTGAACGTGGAAACACTGTCATCTTCTACAACATTGATTCAACATGGAGCTGGATCAATGACAATGGATGGAGATGCTTGGTTTACATTGAGTTAATGTTATATTTTACTGAAAAAGGCACTTTTACTTGAGTTTTCTCTGTTTCTGATATAATATTCCTCAACTTTAATCTGAGCTTTTATGAACATCTACATGACCAGTCAGTGAAATATAGGAAAAATACCTGATTTTCACTGAAAGACCACAAAATGCAGAGGGTAGTATTATAACAAATGGTGAGCAATCCATTAACCTTCTCTTAGGCAAGTGACTATTTTTGGTTATTTCCAAACACATTACAAGACAGTGACAGCAACAGTTACAATGAGGACAGTGAGTCAACAATCTCAGGTTCAATGTGGTCTACAGGGTCTGTAAGGTCCACCTCTGCATGAACAGTGAGTGGACCTGCTTTGTTAGGTACCATGAAGTAATGGTACTCAGGGTGTGATTTGTCAAAAAACCAGGGGGGGGGGGGGGGGGGGGGGTGTTTCCTTTTTTTTTTTTTGTCGGAGCAGGAAGGGGGTGGGGGGGGCAGCAGTTTTATATGTGGGGGTGCTGTCCATAACTAACATAACTAATGCTGGCAGGAAACGAAAGTGAAAGTTTACATATTTTCAACATCCAACTCCCAGGTTCTATTCCTCTATTATACAGTGGATTTTACACAAAATTTTCTCAAATTCTAACCTGTATCCACTGGACACACAAATGTTGAGCCCCATGAATTTGTCACACCCCCCCCCCCCCCCACACACACACACGGCGACCCAGTGCATGGGGACGTTCGCAAATTCTGAGACTGCCAACAGTTCGGTTCAGGTGAACGTTAGTGTCAGTAATGTAGAATATAGGTGTAAGAAAAAAACTGTAGCAACCTGTCTGTTATTTCAATTGGTTGGTTGCCTCCCCGAGGACAAAACTCATTCAGCAGAAATAGGGATGTAAAAACCAGAGGGGGAGTTAACCCCCCCCCCCCCCCCCATAAAAAAAATCGCACCCTGATTGTACTAATGTAAGGAATGATGTTCAAAGGGATAATGTGCATGTTTACCAGTGTCTGGATCAGCACTTGTAATGGATTGGATTTATATAGTGCTTTTCTAGACACCCAGAGCGCTTTACATTATTGACCCATTATTCATTTGCTCTCACATTCACACTCTGGTGGTGGTAAACTACATTTGTATCCACAGCTGCCCTGGGACAGGCCACCACCAAACATTCATACACCAGTGTGGGTGGCACTGGAGGCAGGGAGGGTGAAGTGTCTTGCCCAAGGACACAATGGACTGA
The DNA here is from genome assembly GCF_902148855.1 of Sphaeramia orbicularis. NCBI lineage: Eukaryota > Metazoa > Chordata > Actinopteri > Kurtiformes > Apogonidae > Sphaeramia > Sphaeramia orbicularis. The sequence goes on from NC_043978.1 coordinate 42,386,399, forward strand.
CTAGGACAGAGCGGGATTCAAACTGCCAACACTTCGGTTATTGGACGACCTGTTCTACCACCTGAGCCACAGCCGCCCCAACTTGTGTTGGTCTAATGTTCTAAAATACATGTTCCCATGTGTTTTTCTTATTTTTTATATTTACTTCTTGGATTATTTTTTGCCACTTATGGGTAAGGAACCAAATATGGTAACTTCACTGACCTTAATTTTCTACATGACAACAAAAAAAACTGAACAAAAGTAATTATGTCTTGTTATGTCCTCCAATAACACACGAAGGTTGAAATTATGAATTTCAGAGTATTTTAACCCTTTCATGCATAGGTCACTACAGTGGACAGTTATTTTCCAGATGTTCTCTTGTATATTCATGGGTTTTGTTGTTTTAGTTCCATATCAGCCAACACAGTGGACACTTACGCACCATCTCATACACTGACATTCATACCATTACTGTAACTTTGCTGTTCTTGATAAACCTGATCTGCAGTAACATGTTTGAGTGTAAATCAATTGTTATTTGTTAGACAAGAAGGTTTTTTTTTTTTTTTTGCATATTATCTCCATGAAGTGAGTAATTGCTAGTATCAGAATATGTTAAAATGTGAGAAGACATCAGATTAGCAGCATTAAAAATGTTTTTATTTCATTGTTTTCATATCACTTTCTGATATTGGGTTTCAAACATGTTTCTTTTATCCAAAAATTAAATGCATGGATATTTTTGTAACTCCATAGAAAAAAAAAACCAAAAAACTTGATCACATTGTTTCTTTTCATGCCTAAGGAGGAATAAAAACACTGAAGAAAAAAAAAAGTCTTGACTAAGGTTCTCACAATTCATGCATGAAAGGGTTAATAAGTGCCCTGTAAATGGTTAAGAAATGTTAAATATAGAGAAAAAACTAATTTTGAACTGCCACAAAAGTAGCACTGGGTCATTACGGGTTAATGTAATTCTGAAAAGGATCAAATCAAACTGCATAGGGCGACCATAAAACCTAGATGTGCTGCAAATACAGTCAGGCTTTGCACCATCCAGTGACTTGTACAGCTTTGTCATAGCCAGACAGTCATTACTTGTCTACCTTTTCCATTTCCCACTGTGACAACTCCAAGGTAACCCCCGCATGAGCCGAATAAGGACGCCTCTGTGTAGTGGCAATTGACCTTTCGGACACAGATTGGGTGACTCTCACTGTCTTAACATCAAATTCTATGAATAATAAGTGAGCCTGTTTACTTTTTGACCACAGAACCTTCACCACACCGTGTTTTCTTCAGCCCTGTTTGCCAACTGTGATTCATTGCCACTGCCTTGTGTTTTTTTTTTCCTCCATGATTTCTTTATTTTGCTCAGGGGCTTAGGAAGATAAGCTTTTTCAACCCCTCTCTAAATTACAGCTTCTTCACAGTGACGACATCCTCAGCAGAGCCTGAATGTTATCACTCGGCAGCGGCACAAGGAGCTCTCCATTTTAGATCTCTGGAGCTAAACAGTTTTTGTTGCTAACCTTGAGGCCCACTGCACATCAGTGGGTAAAGGGATCCAGACTAACTGAGCTGCTGTCATGCGTTCACTTAGATAACTTCAGCAGTGGGCAATGCCTTTTTTTCCCTTTCAGCCCACAGTGGGTAAAAAGTGACGGAGGAGATATAAGCATGCTTACCTACAAGCTGTAATGTACTGTAAAAATCAGTTTAAAACAGGACTTTAAAATGCATTGTGTGGAATTCAATACTCCTGCAGTTGTGTGTGAGAGAGTGTATTGAAAGAGGTGATGAAACTACAGCATACATGGGTCTACAATTTTTCTTTTTGGTAACACTTTATTTGAAGGTCTAGTTTATAATACACTAAGCAAACATTCATAAGACAGTATAATGCATTTATACAGGGTGGGGAAGCAAAATGTACAATATTTTGAGGCAGGGATTGAAAGACAGTGTATGACTAATTAGTTTATTGAAAGTCATGAGAATTTATTTGCCACAAGAAAATTTACATAATAGAAAGTGTTTTTATTCTATGTGTCGTCCTTCTTTCTCAATAACTGCCTTCACACGCTTCCTGAAACTTGTGCAAGTGTTCCTCAAATATTCGGGTGACAACTTCTCCCATTCTTCTTTAATAGTATCTTCCAGACTTTCTCGTAATAGTTTTGCTCATAGTCATTCTCTTCTTTCCATTATAAACAGTCTTTATGGACACTCCAACTATTTTTGAAATCTCCTTTGGTGTGACGAGTGCATTCAGCAAATCACACACTCTTTGACGTTTGCTTTCCTGATTACTCATATGGGCAAAAGTTTCTGAAAAGGTATGGATAATAGTGTTAGGTATGATTATGACATCAATATATGTTTGGTTTTAAAGCAATTGACGTAGTGCCTGCTGAGAAAAAACAACTAAATGTTCATTGTAAATTTTGCTTCCCCACCCTGTAATGCATTATAAAAGTCATTACAACAGTTTATGATCATGTACAACAACTTATACCAAGGTTAATAAAGTATTATAAGTGTAGATATAATGTATTATAAATTCAGCTTTCATGATGTTTTATACATCCATACCAAAGTGACAACAGTGTTTGAAGGAAGAATCTCAAGTCCTCAGTTACATAACACATTATAACCATCATAACTCTAGCCAGTTATATAGACAGAGAACTTCTCTGACATGTAGTTTCTGAAACTGAATAATGCCTTATAAACATCAATAATAAGTTACAGGATGACTTTAGGAGCTTTTAGAAAAGTGACAACACTGTATAAGGTTATTAGAAATTGTATGATATTATAACACGAGTATGATGATGTATGAGCAGTATCTGCTGGCTCTAAGTAAAGTGTAAGTCAAAAATTATCCATCAAAGTGTTCTTAATAACTCTTTATTTTGCAAAAACAAAACATTAAAAGAACGGAGACACTAAATAGAAGTGTTACATGTTGCTTTGGACATAAATAAAAAATTATGTGGCAGCTCTAAATCTTTGTTAATTCAAAAACATACTTTTTTTTTTTAAAATAAAAATTAAATCCCTAAAATAGATGGATATATGGACCAGTGACAAAACCTAATAAAAGCTCCCCACCTAAAAAACTAAATTCCTTCTCACTGCTTCTGTGCCAGAATCCAAATCACCCAATGTTTGTCCAATAACTTTAAACTTAAAACCAAGCATCTGAGGAACTAAACAATGGACTTTCAAGAACAAACCATAAACTTAATTTACATTTAATGTGCAATGGGCAGTAAAAGTACCATTCTCCTTCATTTCACTTATGTGCTCTTTAATCTTCCCTCTACACTTATAATACTTTATTAACCTTGGTATAAATTGTTGTACATGATCATAAACTATTGTAATGACTTTTATAATGCATTATAAATGCAGTGTAATGTCTTATGAATGTGTGCTTAATGCATTATAAACTAGACCTTCAAATAAAGGTTTACTTTTTTTTTTTTTTTTTAAATGATCTGTTTCAGAGATTAAATGTGCTAAATGTTAAGCATTTTAATCAGATTAATTGGAAAACAAATGACAAAAGTGCTGGTTTGTTGATGTTTTCAGAGTGTGATAAAGTCTTATTCCACATATATATTGGTATATGTGCATTTATACATTATTTTTGGTTTGTATTTTTGGTGTCTTATAAGCCCATGTAAGGGCTGGGCATGTTTTTTTATGCAAGACACAATAATAAAAACATTCATTCATTCATTCATTCATATACAATAGATTTATAAATGTTCCATAGACAGAACCTGTAAAGTGAACGTACTGTAATGTGCAGACAGTGTTTTGAAGTTGGCCTGGTAGCTCTGAGACAAATATACCTTTTGAGTAAAACCCATTCTCTCATTAATTCTCGAATTTCACATTTTGACCCAAGACTCATTTTTGACTTTTCTTTATCAGTGACTCACACATGGGAAAATGTCACTACTTTTATTCTGGAAGTATTTTATGATTTAGTGATTTATTCCGAACATGCAATGAAATTTAACATATATGCAACAAGCAAAACATAAATAATAATAAAAATATCCACAATCATAACAATCTTAGACAAGATTTTAGATTTTACTTGTAGAACAGTGACATCAATACAAAAGAAGTACATTTGTGGACATGGGTTTATTGTGACCATGGGGCACATTAAGACAGTTTACAGTCATTTCAATCAAGTCACATCTTTCTTGTAAAATGTTAGATATCGTTGCTGTCAGACAGAAACCTCATAAATTAATATTTGCTCGGTTTTTTTTTTTGTCATGAAATGATTCTCTTGGTCAGTCTTTATGTTGGCCTGATGGTTTTGAAAATATTTAACCAATGAAAAGTGTTGAAATTGGCTTGTGACTACATCTCTTAGCTCCATTAATTTATTTAGAGTATACATTAGAGCCCAATTACAGCATATCACCGATTAATCAACATTGGTCAGTATGTAACCGATGACTTAACTTTTTTGCAGCGTGGAGATTCTGTCGCTCGCTGCTCCTGTGTGTCTGTGCTGCCCTGAGAGTTAGAGGAATAGTAAAGTGTGTCAGTTTCACTTTTACTTCCACTCCAACAATCAACTGCCACCTAATATAAGACTATTATATCCTGTCTATATCAATGTTCTTATTTCATATATCAGCTGATATATCGGCTATCGGCTGATATATTGGATATCTGATTTTTTTAGCCCCCAATATTGGTATCAGCCCCAAAAATCCCATATTGGTCGATATTGGTCGGGCTCTGATATACATACATACATATCCAGTTTCCTGAAAAATAACTGTTTTGGACATAAGAGGTTTGTGCCCGACAGTGACGATATGATAAAATTGAGCAGACATGTTGATCCACAGCCTGGTTCATTCAGTACATTTTTATATCAATAAAATGACTCAGTTCCATGGCTACAAAGCAGTGATACTTGGTATTCTGCCTTCCTTCTGCACCAGCATATATATTCAGAGCCTGTTGGTCCTATTTTTAGTTTCAGCTTCTTCACTTCTTCACTTCTTGTTTTGAATTGTTTGGATTTCATTAAATATGTTCCTTCTCGCCTACGTCTATTGTCTGTGACTTGGTTGCTGTAAAATTCCCTTTGGGAATACTAAAACTTAGCTTAACAGTCACCATAATGCTATTTTGGAAACAACCTAGCCAAAAAAACTTTACTCTTTCCAGGTTTAGTCTAGTATTAATCCTTACAGACTTCTTTTTTCCTCTACATTTTTCTTTATCACCATGTTCAATTATATCCCCTGCATTTTGCATTTTTCAGTAAAAATTTCAATCATAAACTGAATTAAAAGTAACATTTTCTGCCTGATACATAATTAACTGGATGTAATACGTTTCTACAACTGCTGTAATTTGTAAAACTGCACGGCTTTTATTGGTGAGTCAATGTTGCTGAAAATGCCAGTGTCTCTATGTTCACTACAGAAACACTGAACATCCAACAAAAGCCCATTTGAAGTCACCGAAAAGCTGAGAAACTGCATTTCACCTGAATTATACACTGCCTGGCCAAAACAAAAAGTCACCACCTGGATTTAACTAAGCAAATAGGTGTGAGCCTCCTATTGGATAATTACTGCACGGACGATTATCTTTCAGCTGGAAACAAGTTATTTATTGTTATTATTTATTTATTCATTGGTGAAAAATTAATGCAACACTGGATGGAAATAAATCTTGTGACTTTGCAGAAGATTATCGAAACAATTCCACAGGGAATGCATGTCGTAATCAAAACTAAAGGTGGTCCAATGAAATATCAGAGTGTGTGACCTTTTTTTTGGCCAGGCAGTGTATAAGTGTATTTACTGAATTAGTGGTTCAAATGTTATTAAACATATTAGATCAGTAATGCTTGTGTCTGTGGCTGTTTCAGTCAGGGTTATAGAACCTAAACCTAAAGGATGTATTTTGACCTGAAAATGCCTAAATCTGATGTGTAATATGGAGTCTAATATGTATGTGGAGTCTAGTGAAAGCAGCAGAAACAGACTTCAATGTAATCAGTGTTTTTCCAAAGGTGGTTATAGTGTGGTCATACAAATAAGGACATACTTAACTGGAAATGGATAAAAGAAGTTAAAAATGAATATGGATGGGACTGAGATAGATAATGATGACCGTGAAAACTTGAGCCGCTACTGAAGACAGTGAAATGCAATGGAAAATAGGTTTATTTGGAGTTGTGGTTGTTTTGCTCCTGTGAAACAGTATAAAAGCCAAGAATGACATAAACAGCACAAAGGAACAATGGGGATAAAAAATGAGCACAGGTAATTCTGTTGAAATGTGTGTTTTTTGTTTGTTTGTTTGTTTTGGGGTTTTTTTTACTAGTGTTGTAGTTAAGACCACCTAAATTGAGACTAAGGCTATGTACAGACAGGAGGTCTTAATGCACAATTCAGATTTTTTTTTGGTATAATCCAATTTTTTTGTGTGTGCTCGTTCATATTACACATTAAATGTATTGTGTAAATGTGGTGTAAACAAGCTTAGAGTGTGTGTGACTGACTGCAGTGGGATTAATAAGAGTGAATGGTTGGATGTGAATGAATATTTTATATAGATAGAGTCATAGAAATGCATTTTTTACTGGTTTTCAATGTTTTAGTTTTTATTAATATCTGTTTTTTCTTTTTTTTTTTTTTTTTTTTTAAATGATAACATCAGCCTGTCCAAGGACTACAGGTGGAAATTAGCACTAGTGCTACAACCTGGTATAATACATCTCTTCTTTTTAAGGTTAATGTATATTGTGCATTGTCCATGTTTAAAATGAATAAAATAAAATGAAATGAAATGCGACTTCTATCAATTTTGAGTATAAACTGAACGTGACCCTGAAATGCACAAAACAAATATGTCACCACACAGGCATGCACTGTGTTTACAGAAGCAAAATTGTGATATTTGTTGTATTTCAATGATGTGAAGGTCGGATAAATGTGACCTGGCCGTTCAGACTGAAGGCGCATACTGTACATATTAGGATTCTGTTGGGTTTATGTAAATTGGCTTAGAGTCTGGTTTTGACCAACTCTATATATAAGGTGTCATGAGAAAACTTTTTTTGTTGTGATCTGGCGCTATATAAATAAAATTTGATTGATTGAGTGATTTGATTGGTTTTCCCCTGTAAGTCGCTTTGGAAAAAAGCGTCTGCCAAATGCATAAACATAAACATATCAGATTTAGGACCACATATGAAAGTGGCCCGCATCTGATGCAAAAAAATCAGATTTGTGCTGTTCAAACTGTCTTTAACAGATTGGATACAGGTCACAAATGGGCAAAAAAATTGGATTTGGGGCTCATTTGCCTGCAGTCTGAACATAGCCTAAAATATGAGAAAAGGATATCGAGACTGAGATAAGACCAAAATTTTTGGATGTAGAGAACTATAGTGAAGAGCAGAATAGAAGCACATCAAGAGCATTACAGCTACTATGTTTTCCAAATATTACTAGTTTAACCCATAAAGACCCAGTGTTACTTTTGTGTCAGTTCCCAAATGATTTGTTTCTCTCTATTTAACCTTTCTTAAGTGATTTATCACCATTTATTATAATATTATCCTCTGTATTTTGCATGTTTTCAGTCAAAATTTGGTATTTTCTTTTATTTAATTCAATGATCAAGTAGATGTTCATAAAAACTCAGATTAAAGTTGAGGGATATTATATCAAAAACCGAGAAAACTGAAGAAAATGTGACTTTTCCAATCCACTGTCACTGATCCAACTCCATGGGTTTTACTAGTGAATCAATGTTGTAGAAGATGACAGTGTTTCCACGGTAACTACAGAGCCTCTGAACATTCAAATGGGTCATATCTGTTGACCATGAAAAGATGAAAAACTGAATTTTACACCAAGTATTCACATATACTGTTATGATTAGTGGATCGACAGATGTTACTAATTTAAGATCAGTGGATGGTTTTGGTCGCTGGTGGCTTTTGGATCTTTATGGGTTAAGACAGTGTTTTTCAACCTTGGGGTCGGGACCCCACGTGCAGTCGCCTGGAATTCAAATGGGGTCAGCTGAAATTTCTAGTAATTGATAAAAAATACATAAATAAATAAATAAATAAATAAATATGGTGAGTTGAGAGAGACAATCACAATCCATAAAAGACATGACAAACTGTGAAGCTGAAACTGAAGCACTGTGGTTCTGTTTATCTGTCAAATGTTCATTGTGGTCGGTTTCAGATGCTGCAGCTCTTCCATAATTCATAGTTTGAGTTATTGTTTGTTCAGTATTAATTGTCAGCCTTGCAAATCCAAGCTGGACTGACTGTACATATCCTGACCAAGGAAAATAAAATTCTCACTTTGTGCAGTAATCTACACCTGGCTTTTCTGCCTCTGTCCATAATAATATACATTATATAGACTAAGTGTTGTCTAAAATTAACATTTATTTGCAACATAGTATAGCAAACTATTACATGATCAACAAAAAAAAATAATTTTAGTAAAAAAAAAAAAGTCTCCATTTTGAATGTTTGGGATCGCCAGAAATTTGTGATGTTAAAATGGGATCACGAGCCAAAAAAGGTTGGGAACCACTGGGTTAAGAGGTGAAAATCAAGAACTGGCTAAAAGTTTTACAACTAAATCAAATGTTTGACTCTTCTTCAAATCACAGTAATAATGTTCGCACATAAATCACTGGTAATTATCATAGAGGGAGAAAACTGTGATCCATGAAGTCTGGAAACTGCAAATTACTTTAACAGGAAGGGTACATTACACCACATGTTTGGTGACAGAAATTCATTCACAGTCAACGAGGTTTGTGTGATCCAGAGATGGCGTGATTGTGTAGTGTGAAGTACAGGCTTTCACAACTTACAGCAAAAACCAAGAAATTGTCTTCATCAAATGAATCAAATGAATGTGACTTATTATAGCAAAAAAAAAAAAAACATGTGTTCATTGTTTCGTTTCCCGTACATAATCCACTTTATTTCCTCTCCGCTCACTGAACTTGTGTTACATTTGTACAGTCCATCCCCTCATAAGATATATTTTTGTTCTGAGAGACACTTAACATCACATGACTGCCCTCCTCCTCTCAGCCTATAAGAAGTAGTGAACGCTCCATGAGCAGTAAGAGCCTAATCTCATGGCTTTTAAAAGGTAAAAGTTTGTTGAAATACTGTAGCTTGAGTGGGCAGGAAGTGCTGACTGTGATGAATGAACTTGCCATTAAATGACGCCGTCTACTGTATTCAAAAGTGCAACAACAACAGCGACAGAGAATTCATGCGGGAGAGGAGAAAAGGGTCAAAGCAGCATTAGAACGCACAGTCCTACAGATGTAAAACAAACAAAAAGAGATAAAAAAGAAGGTCAATAAGATGCCGCATTCAAAGTACCCATTTGTGAAAAGCTCCAGACGTATTGTAGTTCGTACTTGTTCCATAATTATTGCAGCAAATGTTCTCCCCTTGACTTAAAGTGTGCTCAAGTTTCACATCCTGCCGTGGATCTGTGTCCCAGCGGTCATATTGGTCAGTCAGCAGTGACATCTTAATGCTCCGACTAGTGTTTCACAAAGCAAAGGAGCTGACGCCTATGTAGAGTCCCTGAGGTTCTTTCTGAGCTCTACAACGGATCTGCCCCTCAGTGTCTGCAGCTCACTTTGATGTACTCCACAGTCAAGTGCCATCTGCTGAAATGACCAGAACGTAGCGTGTCCACCAGGATATAACCCACTCAGGTGAATTAAAACCAGCTGCAGCGTGGAGAAAGACACCAAAAAGCACATGATCGCCATTTCTCTTATGTTACATTCACAGGCCCAATCCCAATTCATCCCTTAGCCTTCCTCCTTACCCCTCCCCCTTGGCCCTTGCACGTGGCATTACCTCTTACAATGGAGCTGCAAGGGTGAGGGGTTGAAACATTCCCCTATGAAAATGGGACAAACCTTCACGACCTGTTACGTCATCGGCAGTCATCGATGCCGCTATTAACCCTATAATGCCAAACGTATCACATTTGATGCATGAGTTTTGAAGCCCTTTATATGATCAGTGTGATGTTTTTTTTCTTGACAAACCTGATGTATACAATTAGATACACGCAATACACAGATAATCCACCAGGGGGGAGGAATTCATTCACCAGAGGCCTTTCCAGTGACACTACAAGATTGTCATTAATGAGGAAAGAGGCAGAGCTTTGCCAGTTTTGAAAAGGAATTACCAATTTGTTAGACATATTTGTTATATTATGTTTTTGTTAGTTCAAAAATAATAGTATTTGAGCACTTAGACCTGATGTATCAAATATGATACAAAATTGAAACTCATACATGGAAATTGATAACATTTTTGGTTGTTCAGAAGGACCAATAAAGACTCTGGTTTCAAAGAACTGGAATTTTCTCAGTGATTTAATGGTTCAGGCTTTACAGGGTTAACAGATGCAACAACTTTGTTTCTGAAAGTATTCATTATGCCGTCAGCGGCTGTAACCATTTCTGTTCCATGGGCTTTGGTCATCTTTTTGCAGCTATCAACTGTAAACTGCAGAAATGCGATCTATAACACATTGAGACTGCATTAAACAGTTGATCAAATGATTAAGTTTGTACATTTGTGTGTTTCTTTCATCACACTGCTGCACTTTTTGGCTGTGTTTACCTCCATCTTGCAAATGATTCAAACAGAATTATGGGAAATTTCTCCTACCCCTCTGTTTGTAGTGTGGTGCTGAAAAATCTCTGTTTCAAGGGCCAAATAACCTTCCAACTTAGCCCTTCCCCTCCGTCTAATCGAGAATCAGGGCAACACTACTCCTTCACATGTACGTGCAAAACAGAGGGGTAAGGGGGTGGGGGGAGTGGGGGGGTGAAATGGGATTCAGTCTTAGTCTATATTCCTATAACTGAAATGAGAGTAAAGTCTGTTTAGGCGTAGTGATTTAAAAAAAAAAAAAAAAAGAACTAAAAAATATGTAAAGTGCTCTCCAGAGTTACAACTGGATTATGTAACAAACCCATCCTTACCACAAAGTCTACTCCTGCAAATCTCAGGGCTCCACCCCAGCAACGGATTTCTGCAGACTCTGCATGAAGCGTCGGGTTCACTCCACACATATGCTGTTCTACAGCTGCTGAGCTGTGGTCACCGGGCTAGAATTCAAACAAAGCCCAACCTGATGACAACAGGAGTGATGTTTAATGTCATTAGGGAAAAATCTATCTCTAATACACAGCAATTTGAGGTGAAGACACATACAAAGCTACCCTACAGCTGTGCTTCATTCCCAAGAAGTGTTTTTATTGGACATTCATTATTTTACAGCAGATCAAACACATCTGAGTGCTTGTGCGTCTGCTCCTGCTAGCTGCTGTTTTCCATTTATTTACTATGTGTTTGTTGCTACCTGTTTATTGTGCCATTGTATTTGCACACCGCTCATTCTGACAGTGATGGGGACTGCATCAAGTCCTGTAGGAGAGCTCTGAAAAGAAGCTCCACTTTTCTTCTGCAGACTTTGGATGAGAATTGCTCAGAGACACCAAAGAGGATTTAAAGCTAAATCCCAAGTTATTTTCCACTTAATTTTTGAACTCCAAAATTGCCTCCATTGAGGCAATTCCATGTGAACTAGAACTGAACAGGAACTGATTCCTTCTCTATTATTACAGTGTGACAGAAAAATACAAGTCCTTCCAGTTCTCTCTCTCTCTCTCTCTCTCTCTCTCTCTCTCTCTCTCTCTCTCTCTCTCTCTCTCTCTCTCTCTCTCTCTCTCTCTCTCTCTCTCTCTCTCTCTCTCTCTCTCTCTCTCCTCTCTCTCTCTCTCTCTCTCTCTCTCTCTCTCTCTCTCTCTCATAATTTCCATTGCAAAACAACAACTTTCTAACATTCTCTGGGAGCCTTCTGTGCACGCCGAGCCTCTCCCCAAGGTAAAACTGGCCTACTTATGACTGCATCCTCAGCATCCATCTGCCGTACCCATAAATTGTGTTTGCCTGCAATCACAGGTTATCTCATCTGTCAAAGCAGACCTATCAATTTTACAGAGCAGTCTCGACAGAAGGCATTAACCCTCCTGCATCATTCTGGCATCAAACATTGACAGACAATATCTGCCAGTAATATCAACATATCAGATGACTGCTGTTGATGGTACTGTAGTGACTGTAATCAGAAGACCCAAACAGCACTAATAGTAAGCGTTCATGCTGATGTTATAACATAAAAAAAAACCTGCCTCAAGTGTTTAGGAAATACAATAAACCACATAACATATGCATATAGAACAATCCAAATGATCTGAGTGGATTTAGGTGGGTGGGATCAAACTTTGTTATATATGGAGAAAAGTATATGCTAGTATTAGGTGTCAATGATTGCAGAGGAACATTTAACATTTTGTATATACACATATTACGTTAAAATATGTTTCAGTTCAGAGTCACACTGTGGTGTTCTTCTGGAAATGGGTGCTTCTGTGACACTGGTCCCTAAAAACAGAACCGAGGGGCTAAAAATTCAAACCAGGTGTAACTAATGTTATGGAGCAAGTTTGGAAGCACTTTGGGTCTACTTTAAAAATAAATATTTAGTGAGGTAAAAGAGGAAGTATTTTTGAGATATAACGCATTTTTATTTGACGGTAACACGGTACAGAGGACAAGAAAATTATGCGCTACTATTTTTTTTTTATATCTCTATTCTCTCACAGGTACATTTTGGGAATCAAAGAAATTATGCAAGGCAGAGTGTTTCACAAAAATGACGCTGTTGCAAAATCAATGGCAATTTATATGTGTTTAAATGGGTAGGTTCTGCATGTAAGTGGACACGATGGGTTACGCACAAAACCTTGAATGAGACTGAGATTCATGAAAACCGCACTAGGATCGTCAAATTTAACTCGGTCTTTATTTATAGCGGTATATAAGACCATTTCAAGTGATGTTTTCAGATCAAATGCACTGACACCTAGGTAGATTTTCCTGTCCCACTTTTGTACCTATTTTTAGCCCCAATATTTTATTAAAAATTAAGTGTGGGATGGCTCAAAGCAACAGTATAATTGTTTTTTTTTTGCATTTATCTGAGGTCGTCATTAGGTACATCCTGGGGGGGAAATATGTCTAAATTTCTCTTTTATTTTTGGGTCTAAAAAGCTGCCAAAGTGCCAGATACTAAAATAAACCCAGTTTAATGGAAAGACCCAGATATGTCACAGGAATTTATTATTGCTTTTCCATAAAGTACAATAGGAATTTGCAAATACCTGTAATATCCACCACTGTGGTCACAAGTAAAGGTCAGATCCCAAAATACAAATCAGTAGCATCATTCACACAATGACCCCTGACAGGGTTTTTTCAGGCTGGAAAAAGCTCCAACAGGATCACTAAAACCAAAAATAACCCAATCTATCTAACTTTTTTTTTTATACAAGCTAAATAGCAGTCTTCATCCCAGATAAACTGATTTGATGTGTAAAATTAGTTTAATGCCCCTTTAAATACCCAACTATTAATTGCCTCAAGAAACTAAATGAAGATTAAACACTTTGAGAATATAGACTTTTAACTAATGACTTTTTTAAGGCTGTGCATTCATTATTGATTACTGGTAAAAGATCAAGTCATTACCCATTTGTATAATCATGATTTATGCAAACCTCTGTTATGAAACCATGAACAGATACAGACACACTGTAAATGACTATAAGAACAACGAATATTACCTTTCATTTTTTTCATATTAAATGAACTGTTTTGGTCTACACAAAGACTTGCATTGTAGATTTGGAAAGATAAGTTTGATGGAAGCAGGACTTGTCATTTATAACCCAGATAGGACATGTTCAGGGCACTTATGGGTGACTCATTTTGCGTCAGAATAATTCAGCGTGAATGAAGCTTCGTAAACTAACGCGTCTCTGGTAGCTTTGACAGACACATCCATACCATCTGAGTCTTACTGGGTGTAAACTGATTTTTTTTTTTTACACTTAAATGCGTATGTATTTTATTTATGAGTGTTTTTCCCGTCGTGTCATTCTGGTCCAAACGTTCCCTCTATAGCTGCAGTTTGACTCAACCTGCGCTGTCCATGGTGCTGAACACTTTTTTTTTTTTTTTTTTTAATACCGTTAGGCTCTTGTTACAGAACGGCGATCCGGCAAGTGCCACGCTACCACTTCTAATCCACAAGAGGGTGGTGATTACAGTGGGTGGTGGCGTAACACTGCTGCCCATGGTGCCTCATGGCGGCCATCGATCCCTTAACCAGACGCACGCTTTTACGCACACATACACATACACACAACAACAACAACAACAGCAACAAGCATGGAGCACAAACCAATATTTCCCCGGGATGTGAATGGACAGCCACTTTAATAACATAAAACACACGGGGGACACTGGACATAATCCCGTGTCCACTGCGCTTATGCACGCGCACAACATAGTCCCGCATTCGCACAATTTAAAGTGACCGCAAGTTAAGTAACCCCCTCATCCTACTATAATCACAAGGGAACATTTTGGAAAGAGTGGGCTAATCACTCCCTCCCTCCATCCCGTCCTCACTCTGCTTCTGTGTGTGTGTGTGTGTGTGTGTGTGTCTTTTTCTCAAACACACCCAAGAAAACACACACATTGGTGAACCCACCAAACGCGTGCGCTTACACACCCAGATTAGTATGCATCGGGCACAACTACACAACCTTCCAGCTTCTTCTTTTTTTTTTTTTTCCCAGTGCAAAGCAGACACCTTTACCACTAAAACAACTGCTAATTTAAGACTCATCCATCTCAGTCAGATCTAGATCCACCGCTTTTTTTTTTATGCGTCTCCACTGTGCTAAACACATTTCTACCGATTTCACTTTCTGTGCCTACCTGTAATTGCCCGAGAGTATGAGCCACTACTCTCCAACAGCCCATTAACACACCTTCTATTATAGGTAATACAAGTGATGCGTTTGCGGCAAACGCACAATTCAGGCTATAAAAATAATAATTAAAAAAAAAAAAAATGTTCCACAAACCTAGTTGAAGGTGAACTGAAACTGACAGATGCGCATGAAAAGAAGACAATACAGAAGGAGAAAGTACCAAATGAAAATGCATCCCTAACTCCCCCTTTATGTATGAGGCTGTTAAAGCTGTCGGTGAGGTTGATTCTTACCTTTACAGATGGACAAGTATCCATTGCGTGCAACCGCAGGCTCAGATTTCTGTTTCTCTGCTTTGGAGCTACAGCCGCTCCCTTCCCCTTCATCTACTAAATCCAGGAGACGAGCTGCAAACCCAGCTGCCTACCCAGCCGCACATCGTCTCTATCGCACTTCTCCTTGACAATTTTTCACCAGCAGATGCTCCAGAACCTGCAGTTGCCGGAGCCAAGCTGCGACAAAGCGCTTCACAGTATATTTGTAGTTTCCTCTCAGTAGTCTTAAAAATAACTACCTCGGTCGTGTGTGCGCGCGTTTGTGTATATGTGTGTTTGTATATGTGTGTTTGTATGTGTGTGTGTGTGTATGTGTGTGGGCTCGATTATATTTCCACTCGGGTTTTCAGAAAGTGTTGCAACATGGCACGGCGTTTTTCTATTTTCTCCCCGCGGTGCAGTTACTTGTCAGTGGAAACACAATGCGTCCTTGTAATTGTTTCGCTCCAAAATTTTTTTTTTCTTGAGTCCAACATGAAAATAGTACATCCAATGAAAGTTTTGAACCATTCAAGACTTGTTTAGTTTTCCAAGAGAAGAGCAGAAATATACGCGTGACCCCTTCGGTGTGTGATGTCTCTGCGCAGGAAAAAAAAAAAAAACAAAAAACAAAACAAAACACTGCAATGGAGAGGCGGATAACTCTAGATGGCACAAACACCGTGAGGTATCTGAGAGCCCACCTTAGAGGAGAAACACGGGGGCAGAGGCAGGCAGGTCAGCCAGAGCTGGAGTGCCTTTACACAAAAAACACAGGAGCACAGGAACTGGAGAGTCGCGATAAAGACTATGCGTAAAGAAGCACCTCGGCACCGTCCGCAGCTACAAGCGTGTTGTCAGCGGGAGATTAAGGACCGACCACGGATTAGTGTGTTCTTAAAGGTGTTTAGCCTCCACAGGAACAAAGTAGCCTATCAGGTTGTAGGTAATCTTCGTCTTGTTTGTCAAACCTGTACAAATGCACACTATAAGGTCGGCCTACTAATATGATCATTGTTTATTTTCTATTTCGTTTTTGAGATTTATTTATTTCATTAGACTCCTTTTCTTTTCCAATCCCAAACAATTACCTGCATCCTGTCTGACCTTCACATAAAAAAAAAAAAAAAGACTCCTGCAGAAATACATGTATTTGTGAAATGGGACAAAGAAGCAGCTGAATAACAGTGACTGTGTTTGACTATAGTTCACATGTATAATCTACTTACTGACGGTTTTAATGGTAGATTATGAGGTTACCTGAGAGCAGATTGTTGGATATTAATAATAAGACACTGCACTTTGGCTCAGATTCAAGTCTGGAGCTGCCATTGAGGACACTAGGGCAAGTCCTTGGAATTATCTCTGGGAATTTGGGGATGTGAATGACCTTAAGCTCTATAATTACCCATAAATTGCAACCTGGTGCAGCTCATTTACATTCAAAAAGCCTACATTTGGCCAAAATGCACACTAAGCATTTATAAGATTATTAATATTTACATTTATTTTGATTTAGATTCACTGGCGCTGGTGGGATCATGTTGAAAAGAGATGATCTTTAAATAAATGTGTCTAATAAACATAAAGAAGTAAAAGAACTCTGATTTTATCACCATTAGAAGTCCGCTGACATGGAGCTGCTGAATCAGGGGTACGCACACATTTTCATTTTGCAACTTAACCACGTGAAAATGATCAACCTACACTAAAAACGGAAAACTCATATCTTCCACTAGACATGGAATTCATATCTAAAATTTTTAGAATCAAGACCTGATATCTCATCATCATAACTTACCAAGTGAGACCATACCTTTTTTTTTTTGGTTAAATGATGTTTGATTATATATCAGATATACAAAAATGGATGTTGAGAAGTATTCAAGTCACTATTACTTATATTATTCTTATAATTATTATTTTGTTATGCTATTTACTTTCACAGGTGTTTAAAAATTCAGAGGTGGTCTTGGGGTGGGGGGGTTTGGGGAATTGTGTCCAGGGAAGACCCACACAATGTTGTCCATTCATGTCGGAAAATATATGTAATTTGTCAAAACCTTAATAAAGATATGTGTAAAAAAAAAAAAAAAACACTAAAAAATACCCAAATGTATATATATTTCTACATATAAATACATACACTGTCACCCATGAAGTTGCAATAATTTTATTTTCAGATATACTCTCCTTTTTATTCTCATTTATGTGCATCACTAATTACCTTTGACCAACTGAGTCCCAGTTGTATGTTATCTATCAACAATAAATCACTTTATCACAATCATTTTATCAGAAGAGATAACATATTTTATTCCAACTTCATGGCCAATGGTGTATGAACAGAGTATATTTTATATATACTATATAATAGGCATACTTTGTATAACCTTCCTCTTGTTACCCATTTTAGGTTTGAAATGCATAAATGAACCATGTAAAATTTGTTTATTGCATCAAGGCTTTTTGACTTTGTCAGGAAGTTCTATTTCAACAAAATAATACAAAACATTTTTTTTTACTAAATTATGAAATGCTCTGGTTGAAATTATGACCTGTGTGTTGTTAGGGTCTGTTTCAACCCAGTTATAAAAATAAGATTACAAAGCAATAATCAGAGCCAAAACTGAAATCATCAGTGCACTGTCAGCCAACACACTGACAGCCAGCTCCTCTAACAACCATGTGAGCTTTTGAGGATTCTCATTTTGCCTTGTTATCCAGTTTGCCTGCACAAAAACAAAACAAACAAAGACAGGCATGTCCACACATGTGAGGTCAATTCAGTGTAGAGTTGGTGACCTGCCAGCGTTGCCAGACATATGATAATTATTGTATTTGTACAATAATTTCACACTCTGTACAATCAATAATTCCCAAAATCCCAGAATGTACGATAATTTGACCCCTTCAGTGCATGGCTATTAGCAAACACAAACAGGATACATCCTGCACAGCGCCTGATGTTGTGCAAGTGTAGTACGAGTGACACACGATGTAGCACGGAAACATGAAACAGAAAAGTTTATTAAGGTTTCAGCAGCTCAGGTGAAATGTTATTTGAAGGGACACATGACTGTGATTGGAATTTTTTATTCTAAAAGTTTAAGGTTTCGGCAGCTCAAGTAAAGCGTTGTTTGAAGAGACTGAAGCAGATGATCCTGAGCAATGTCAAATCAGATATCTATGATAATTCTCCTCAAAATACGATCATTTTAAGCAATTTGTCAATTCCCTTCTGGCATCACTGTGACATGCAGAGTGCACATCAAGGGGTATACTGACAAAAAAAGGCCCAGAGACTCACACCAAAAATATTAAAACCAATATTTTCATGGATAAGGAAGCCTAACAAGGTAACCAAGAGATGAGAAACAAATCTGATAATGGATAATTGATTTTGTGTATTTTACAACCGATTTAAGACATGAGTCAAAACCGACCCGTTGTCATAAGAGATAGTATCAGAAAGCTAACACATGAGAACGCATAACTGCATGAATCCTAATGGTATAATATAATTCAATACATTTGTGTTCAGCACTGGACTGTGATGACCTGCACTGAATGGAATCAGCCAGAGTTTTACAGTCCAGACAGAAGCTGCTGCTACCAAGCAAGTACTCAAGCAGACTTGAACATGATCATCAGTCATGGTAGAACACGATTTGGACATAATAATCTCCATGTGTTAAAAATGACTATATATGAGTTTATTTCACTCATCCCTCTCTTTCTCAGCTTGCTTTTTGGAGGAAAGTTAGTGTTGTAGTTTTGGTGAACAGTTCCAAAGTGCCTCTCCACATTTCCCTCCAATCTGTCGAATAGCAACGATAGATTGACAGATCAGACAAACACACTTAGAATGTGATGTACTGAAAAAAGTCCCTCTCACATTCCGTTGGTTTCTTACTTGAACCAGATCTCCCATTTACACTATAGTACATACATTATATGGATAAAAGCATTGGGACATGTTGAATTCAGGTGTTTCTTTTCTAACGGGGTCTAGGATACAAAACAATAATGACAAATGTTATAATAGACATTGATGTTGTGATAAATATCCTCACATTGTACTGGTTAGTTTAGTCTTAAAGGAGTGATATTTTGCGTTTTTAAATGGAATTATGCATTTTTAAATATTTTCCTGTGGTCTGCATAAACTGTAAATGCTCTACTTGGGTCTGAATTCTTTATTAATTTAACTCCACAGGTCCATCTTCAACCCTATTCCTGAGTAATGACACCAGGACAGGTTGTTCTGAGCGCTGGCCCTTTAAATGTACATGAGCCACTTCATGCCCCGCCCCCTCCAGGTTGTTGGCTGTGCTGCTCTGTCCTGTTCAACCAACAACTGAACATTTTAGATAATTGGCTCGAAGTGTGGACATATTTTCAGGATGGACTACAACCGCTGCTGATAAACAATTATGTCATACTTGGAGAAATGTTCGTCGGAAGTCTTGACCTTATATGTGCAAATGTCGTGATGTAACTAGTTATAGACGTAACAAATTAAGCAGAAATTAAAACGGGTTGTAGAAATCCACTTGATTTTTGCCATTATGTATATAAAGATAGCTTTGCAGCACCTGGAGGGTTCAAATTCAAGTTCTTTTGAACTATTAGGGTCCAAATACACAAATAAATGTAGCAAAGACTAATGAAAGTGAGTTTAGCTAAATATGACCCCTTTAAATTGTTATCTTTGCCTCTAAATTGGATCAGAGATGGTTTTTATTTAATTTCTCTACTATGGATTTTAATGTTCTACCGCTAAATTTCTAAAATATTTTTCATGATCATTCTCTACCACAACTAACCATCTACTTTATTCACATTCCA
The DNA here is from genome assembly GCF_902148855.1 of Sphaeramia orbicularis. NCBI lineage: Eukaryota > Metazoa > Chordata > Actinopteri > Kurtiformes > Apogonidae > Sphaeramia > Sphaeramia orbicularis. The sequence goes on from NC_043978.1 coordinate 42,406,489, forward strand.
TTAAACATTAAGAAAATATTGATGTTTATATCTCAAATCAGCATGAACAGAACATCTTATCAGCTGTAGCCATGATGTGTCCCAATATTTTTTTTCCTTGTAGTTTATTAACATCAATGATATTTCTCACAATATAAAACTATATTTTGACATATGCCCTTATTATTTTGTAGCCCAGACCCCTGTTAGAAAAGAAACACCTGAATTCAATGTTTGCCTCTATAGCGTATGTATTGGTAGGTTAACTAGTTCACTTAGCTCGGGGGAGTTGTTGCCGCAGCTGTATGTTAATGTATGTTTGACCTTCTATGCACAGCGACCTTGTGTTAGAAAAGAAGATGTCAGAAGTGGCGAATGTCATTGGGAGAATAGATGATAGAACATCTTCAACATGGTTTATGAATGAAACATGTTCTACCTGCTTTAGCTTTAGTGTTGACATATTGTGCACCCCCTTTTTAACCCATAAAGATCCAAACAGCCACCAGTGACACAAACCATCCACAGATATAAAATGTTTAATACCTGTTGATCCACTAATCCTATCAATACATGTAAATAATTAGTGTAAAATCCAGTTTGTCATCTTTTCATGGTCATCAGATATGACCCATTTGGATGTTCAGAGGCTCCATGGTTACCATGGAAACACCATCATCTTCTACAACATTGATTCATCAGTAAAACTCATGGAGTTTAATGAATGACAGTGGATGGAGGCACTGGGTTTATGTTCAGTTAATGATAGATTTGACTGAAAAAGTCACTTTTTCTTCATTTTTGATATAATTAACTTTGAATTTACTCTGAGCTTTTATGAACATCTACATGATCAGTGAATTAAATACAAGAAAATACATGACTTACACCAAAAAGTGAAAAATACATATATATATATATATATATATTAGGGCTGGGCAAGTTAATGCGTTATGTTATTACCGCGTTAAAGCATTCATTAAATAAAGCCGACAGGTTTTTTTTTTTTTTTCATCTCCTGTTAATGCCATTTTATTCTAACCCACTTTATTCTGCCCCTGCTTGTGTGAGTGTAGCAATTAACTCGGCAGATAGACAACAGCTTTACCAAGAAAAGCTGGACGCCCAAAACTTCTCTCCAAATCTCTTACTTGAGACTCACTGTAAAACTGCAACATACATACAAAATATGTCTCAGTTCTGTTCATTGCCTTAGTACATTTACATGGCATTATACATTTAAATGAATGGGAAAAAGATCACTAGCTCGATGCTAACTTGAATAGGAAAATCCATAGACACGCTAACAATTAGCATTTACAGATTAATTTAAGCTTTACAATGTCTTTTTATCCAGCAACAAAGGTTCACATCACAGATATTTTATACTATTCATTCTTACAACAGCTGAACATAAAATACTCACAGGCAAACGTTTTTGGGGCCATACAAACAGAGTGAAAGAAACATGTCTGTTAGTTCCTTCTTATTTCCAAACTGGCTACGGGAACACCGCAAGGACAAAACATACGTTAGTGCAATTTATTCCGACCACTAGAGGGCCCCCTTTTTTTGCTTTTAACAACTGAACATCACATATTATTGGGCTTATTAGTATTAGTACTTATTAGTGGGCTTAAGACTCCTGTCAGTCATTCACAACCGGAAATAAACTGGTGGGGACATAAATATGGAGAAAAGTACCGGACTTTTACATGGACATTTTCATTTTAAATGTCTTCAGATGGTGGGGTTGAGAAGGACAAAGGTGTTTGTAAGCACTGCAGTGTGGAATTATTTTTTATCACCGGAGTACTTCGAGTCTTAAATATCACTTAAAGGCAATGCACACTGTTGATGCCGGCAACCCCCCCCCATATAACTATGCAATTAATCGTGATTAATCGCAGAAATCCACATGGTTAATTACGATTAAAAATTTTAATCACTGCTCAGCACTAAGATATATATATATATCCTCCTGAGACCCAGTAAGTAAACATTTTCACCATTTTATATTAAATAACTGCCTTAATTGGAAACAGCATGATGCAGCAGTTTTTTTCAGATACATTTTTAATTTTTTTTTAATATAATGTCTTTTTCAGTGGACTTTTTTCTATTTTTAAGTAAAGCTGTGAAACTCTTGTCCACTACAGATGACAAAAATGCATTGCTGAGTCTCAGACAGATATATGTTAAAAAAAAAGGTGATAAATCAGTTAAGAAAGGTAGAAGTAGAGGAAAAAATCATTTGGGTCTTTACGGGTTAAATGACGGTCCTATGGAAACCTCACCTTTCTTGTCTCATTTACCTCCTTTGTTTCCCTCCTTTGTTTGTTTTCGCCGCAGAAACACACTTCTCTTTCCCACTGTGACACTGATCTATGTTTAGGCTGATCCTCTCAGATCCACACTGAGGTCTACAAAGGTCAGTTTATTAAATGAACTGAAATATTCCTTGAGCGAGTCTTAAATAATCCCAGAATAAGGAAACCACAGCTGAGTTTTATAAGTTGTGCTGTCACATAATGTATCTGCTGGAGGAAACGCATCGTACTCACATAATTTTCATCTCAGCACATAGGTTGTATTTCAAAGCTCGTTCTCATTCCACAGTGTTTTATGAGACTTGCTGGACAGTGAATGAGCTAATAAACCACGCTGTCTGTTACTTCACCTAGAAACATTGCAGTCGCTGTCGTGACGCTTACATCAAGTATTTGAGTTATAGAAAAAGCTATAATAGTAATGAATCCAAACAAGGCTTTTAGCCAGAGTTAAATTACAGTAAACGTGCTGTAAGTAGGCTTTAAGTGTCCAGTGTAAATGGAGCCAAAGACGAGAGCTGTTGTGTTTGGATAAAGAACATTTCAGGTCAAAATCCAATTGACATAGACAGACAGTGGATGAAAACAAAAAAGACTTTGATGAGAAGAACATTAAAGGACATGAAAACCAGACAGTACACAAGACTAAATAAAATGTACTGTGCATATCCAACAAACAAGATGACAGAGGCATGACATTAACAGCATGGAAATAAAAGAGATAGTCAAATGCAATATCAGTAAGTGGGCAGCTGAGACGGTTGTGATTATGCTATTCAGGAACAAGAGAGAAGGATACAAATAGACAGAGGATGGAGGAGTCTAACAACAGCACTGGAAGTAGTTCTCAGACACTGCTGCACTTTCATACTCGGTTAAACATTGTCTGACCAAGGTCAAAGAGTGTGTTCTTTTGTACCATGGGAACATTTTTGTGAAGGCATTACAGACAACACTACGTTGTCTACCATTGCTCATGTCAAACGTTAAAGCTTAAGTGTTGCATCGTCCTTGTAAAAATGTCTGATAAAAAAAACCAAAAAAACCTTACAGATATTTACAGTATATATACACTAGGTACAGAGGAGTAGGGATGGGAATTGATAAGAATTTAAGGATTATGATTCCATTATCAGTTTGGATTATCGATCTGATTCCTTATCAATTCTCACTGGGTGAAGGAATAAGAGTACAAACGGGTCTGTTTGCATTAACTGCCTTTTATATTTCCATCTCTGCACTGAAAATATAACATATACAGTATGTACAAGTAGTAATAACAGATGACGCCAGGCCCGGTTCCAGGTGTGTGTGTGTGTGTGTGTGGGGGGGTCACACCATACGCTTTACTAATTCTTCTATGTCTCCTGCTGTTGTGCACCACATTTTCCTTTTCCCTACCTTCGGAAACTTTTATGTGAGGGGGCAGGATGTTTGTTGACCCCCCCCTAGAACCAGGCCCGAATGACGCCCTGGTGTTTACTCTCCCACTGGATTCACAAGTGTCGTTAAGTAGCGTATCAAACACGTGACATTCCTGCAAATGAATCACATGCTGTGTGGACAAATGTTTGAGCATATTGGGGACATTTCCCCCTGTGAAGAAATGGAAGCTTTGCAAGTGTTACAAGTGGACTTGGTGTCATCTGTACACCTGAAATATAGCCAGACTTTAGAGCATTTCTGCCTCAATGCCATGTTGGTTACGTTCTAAACCAAAACAGTGTATGTGTGATGTCATCACACATGTGCAACAAAGGCGGAATCAATAAACAGAATCG